>NW_025814125.1:0-246281 GCF_018902025.1 Drosophila willistoni
TTCTTACTCGATTCGGAGTCTCGCATCAATGCACCGCTATTTATTCCCCTCAGGCGAACGCAAGTAAACGTCTTAACCGCTCAGTTCTAGCAGCCATTCGCGCATACATAGGGACCGACCATACCACTTGGGATAATCATCTTACAGAAATTAGTGCAAACTTTCGTTCTTCTATCCACCGCAGTACTGGATATTCCCCTACTATCTATGTTTTGGTCAACACATGCTTCATAATGGTAAAGACTATGAACTTTTGCGGAAATTGAATTTAATGACTGAAGACACCTCGTTGAATAGATTCGATGCATTGCAGGTAGCTCGGCAAAAAGCTAAGGATAACATAGCCAAGGCACATGCAACAAATGCTCGTAATTACAATTTACGTAGCAGAAGCAGACAACTAAAAGTCGGTGACACAGTTCATGCTCGAAATTTACACAGAGTTCAGCCCCAAAAAGATTTAGTAGCAAATTAGCACCAGTCTTCATCCCAGCTAAGGTGTTGAGGAAGGTCAGTTCGTCGTATTATGAATTAGCTAACGAGCAGAATAAATCTCTCGGTGTATATCATTTGAAAGACATAAGCACCTAAATTAGCTAAAGAGGTCCTTTTTCAGTTCATGACTCCGTCAGTAGGCTTCCGTAGCATTAACTGTGGTGTAGTAGTCCTCTTTAATAATAATAATTTTAATTGCATTTCGGAAAGAATATTTTCTTTTGTTTGTTTGCAAAAATAAATGAATAACCCCCCCTGAGTACTACGCACATGTCTTCACTTGGTACGGTTCTTACTCTCATTTCGCACAGCGAACGCAAAGCGTAAGCAAAGAAGAGAGCATGGAAAAGATCCGTTAGAATTCGTTCGCATGCATTGCATTTGCTTAGAAACAGAATTTTTGGTACAGGCTTTTTCATTTAACTTGATACTTTGATTGCGAAAAGACGTGAATATTAATATTCACATAAATATATGTATATACATATATATTTGTGAAACACGTGCATATTACATCATCGTTAAAAAAGTACAGTACTGCACAAGGCAGTTATATACATATTTGGCTAAAGTGAATAAAAATATTAGTGAATATTCGAAGAATAAGGTGATATAAAATTAAATTTAGTGAAAATATTAGAATTTAAACCCCGCTATATTTCAGTTGAAATTTATATTTCGGTCGCGTGGCGTCGACCAAGAAACTTTTGGCTTTCAAGCAGCCTTGGATTTTTCATTTTCTTTGGGACAATTTGGTTGAGTGTACTCCAGCCCAATCGCTGATATTTTCTTCGTTGGAACAAAAAGAGACATCTTTCAATAACCAAGACACCAGCGAGCCTCGGATTTATTTTATCAACCCTTCCATTTCATCAATAATCATTGCCATGGGCCAGACTAAATTAGTCTGGTGATGAAATGATGCAGTCCCCGGCTAATATATATTAAATACCAACATTATACACCCAATTTGAGCGAGATCTACTACTTTTCGATTTCTTTTTGGTGCATATGCATACTTAGTAGTAGTTCTGCTACCTTTTCTTGTTTCATCTGTACGCAATGTATGGAGTAGCAGCCCTTTGGTTTGGATCCTACTTTTCTTGTTGCACCACGGCAACACCTTTTAATACTTTTTTTTTCTTCTTTTATTAACGTAAATTTTGCTGATCTAAAAGAAAATTTAAATGAATTATTAGTTTAAGTAACGTAACGAAATTAAATATTATTAAGATTAAGTCCCTACTTGGTTAAGTAAGATACGTTTTCCTTAGTAGGAAACTTAATGGGTATGTAATGCGTTGAGATTGGCTTTGTTGCATTTCATTTTTCTAATAACTAAATAATACAGCAAATCCCTGCAGCATCGATGGGCCCAGAGATCGCACCGTTGGATAAATCGTGAGTTAACACACACATGTATATACATATATAAATATTTGTTTCATTGCCAACTGGCACACGCGGCCACATAACCCAAATCTCTTTTGAATTACTATGAATTTTTTTTTTTTTTTAATCTATATTTGCTCTAATTATCGTATTTAAATTTATCTTGCTATATCTTTTTGCATATCTTTATTTTGTAATTTCTTAGAATATTAAGTCATGAAAACCCTTTTGTTTGGAATTAAACCCGTAACTTGAAATTTCGTCATGTTTGTGTAAACTAATTCATTAAGGAGTCCGTCGCCTGAATCCATGACTATGCTGCCGTTACAAATCGTCTAAGATCATTTAAGAGTCTGTTAAGGGGCAATCAATCAAACCCAATAGGTTGCCAAGGTAGGGTGGGTACAGAAAGGGTTAGCGATGAACACCTTTAGCTAATCTGCAGAGAAGTCGTCCGCACAATTAATAGTATCCAGATCTGGTCCAATATTTTGCTTTTTACATCCTTTTAGTTTCTGATAGTGCACTTATATTTTTTCTGTATGATCCGTGCTAAGCAAGAGCAACGCTAGAAGTGCACGACCCCGATCTTTAGCATACACTTGTGTTATCGTTAGCAAGGTAGAAAAATTAGGCAGCTAACAACTACACGTGCATATATACATCACTACACCACATAACCCTCTAGTTTGTCGTATTTGGCCAATTCGTCGCCAGACTTCACGAACTGGTTCCACGCATTGGACAAAGTTTCCAATTTGGTGTCAATTGTGAAGACGTCGGCATCCTGTGCAGGATTCTCTGCATATCCATATATGCGGGTAATGGTTTTCTTCAATCTTCCTCTAGCCTTTATGAATGTTTTCATTTCCTCCATGATGAAATGCCAAGAAATTTCCACTGCTTGTGTGGACCAAAAATTTCAAGACGCGTGTTTTTCCCAGAGATGTGTTCCCTCACGATCTCGTCGATTATATCGATAACAGATACCGATGCCACTGCCAGAACACGTCTTGATCGTTCGTTTGCTTGCTTATTACTAAATTTTCAATTCTTACGTAACTACGTAGGTCATATAGGTTTATAAAGAGTGACAGAGACAGAGCATACCAGACTGACGCCAGTATATTCTAGAAAACTTAAGAGAAAATACAAAAACAAAAGCATTGTGAGATGTGCAAGATCATTCATGAGTCTTTGCCTTGCTGCGTAAGCAATATAAGTTAAATGACAATTGGTTCCTCAACACATGTCTTAAGTGTCTGCGAACGGGACATCGCGTGAAGGATTGTCCCTCACTCTCCCGGTGCAAGGTGTGCCGAACGGCTCATCATACGTTATTGCATCAATTCGCTTCCACCCGGATAAAAAACCTATCATCATCGATTCAATCTGTTAATCCAATTACTAATTCACAAAGCACTTCGTTATTAATGAACACTGATAAAAAGGGGATGCTTCCTATGGATAAGTCTGGCCATTTACATACTGTACGGGCACTTTTAGATTCATGTTCTGAACTTAATTTTATAACAGAAGAACACTGCCAAGCGGCTAAATCTGGATAGGACTCGTGTATCTCAAGAATTCAGCGGCGTTACCGGAAGTAGTCAAGGCATTAAACACAATGCGTTTGCCACAATATTCATCATTCATCATTTACGTGGTTCGCCAACTTTGCCATCATTAAGAAAAGTTGTGCTCAGCAACCACACGAGCATATCGATACATCAAATTGGACCATACCTACGGATATCAATCTAGCCGATCCGTATTTCAACGAGCCTCACAAGATACACATTTTAATAAACACGAATGGGCTGTTTGCAGCAATCCCCAATGGTCAGCAAGGCTTGGGCGAAAACATGCCATATTTAATCAACTCGGAATATGGATGGATAGTTGGTGGAAATTTGGAAACCACACACGAAAGGCCTCGACAACAATATTTGTTGGTACACGTCAACCCATCACTTGATCTTCTAGTTAAAAGATTTTGGGAAATTGAAGACTTTGAGTTTGTTGGTAACCGACAAACTAAAGAAGAACAGTAATGCGAAAGCCATTTTTGTAAAAATGCAATTGTAAAATCGGATGGAAGACTCCAAGTTCGACTTCCATTTAAGGAACCCCCAGAGAAATTAGGATTATCCTACGACAACGCAGTACTGCGTTTCAAATCCTTAGAAAATCGTCTCGACGCGACGATCAACTAAAAAAAGCATATGTAGATTTCATCAACGAGTATGTAAAACTTGGCCACATGTCTACCAAAACTGTCGCAAGCCACAACGAACCGCATTATTACATACCTCATCATTGCGTGTTGCGCAAAGCGTTACTACGAAACTTAGAGTTGTGTTTGATGCTTCGGCTAAAACATCATCGGGAAAATCATTAAATGAGCTGTTAATGATTGGCCCCACAATTCAACAAGACCTATTTATAACATTTCTATCATTTCGTCTGAACAGGTATGCACTTACAGGCGACATAGCCAAGATGTATCGCCAATTTGTCATAGATCCAAGAGACCGGAGATTTCAGCGCATTGTATGGCGACCAACAAAAACAGAAGAACTAAAAACTTACGAGCTCAACACCGTGACATATGGCATGTCAGCTGCACCCTTCTTAGCTATCAGAGGCGTTCACCATATTGCCGATTTGTACTCACATAATCATCCTATAGGAGCTAAAACATTACGCAACGACTTATATGTGGATGACTTGCTAACCGGAGCTGATAGCGTAACCGAGCTTCAACACATTAAAAATGATACAGTAGACATCTTAGCACAGGTTGGATTGTATCTTACAAAATTTAGTAGCAACTGCAAGGAAATTACGACAACTTCAGAGGACGAAGTATTTATCGCCATGGAAGATCAAGACACTACCAAAACTCTAGGAATGACGTGGATGCCCAGCAGTGACATCTTTACATTTCGATACATTTGTGACCACCAAGAACCATTTACCAAACGATCAATTCTTTCAGTAGTAGCAAGAATGTTTGACTTGCTGGGATTCATAAGTCCGGTAATTGTTCGGTGCAAAATTCTTATGCAAGACTTGACACTCAAGGGCCTAGATTGGGATGAGCCTGTCGATGGTCGAATTAAGGAAAGATGGAAAGAACTTTTACAGGATCTTAAAGACTTATCAAATCTACAAATACCACGATATGTGAACACATTAAAAACGTATCGATGCGAAATACACGGATTCGCTCACGCATCCGAAAGAGCGTACGGATGCTGTCTTTATGTTCGATCAGAACTCCCGAGTGGATTCAAAGTCACTTTACTCGTTGCGAAATCAAAGATAGCACCTACCAAGACACAGTCATTGCCTAAGTTAGAACTGTGCGGAGCATTGTTGCTCAGTCGGACTTGGCGCAAATTCGAAAGGACATTAATATTATAGATCGACAAGGTATACTTTTGGACCGATTCAAAAATTGTTCTGCAATGGCTGAAACTTCATGCATCAACACTAAATTGTTTTGTAGCAAATAGAGTATTAGAGTTACAACAAGAAATAATATGGAAGCGCGTCCTTTCTAACAAGAATCCAGCAGACATTGTTTCTCGTGGTTGTCGGACATCAGAGCTGCAAACAAGCATGTGGATAACAGGGCCAACATTCTTAAAATTGTCCAAGGCCGAATGGCCAATTCTTAGGGAACCACTTCCGACGCTTATCGAAGTAAGAACCAAGTCAGCACTTCTTTGTAGCAGAGCAGACAACGCTAATTCACAATCTATTCTAAATATGATCATAAATAATTCTTCATCGTATATTCGAATCGTTCGAATTGTTTCATACCTCTATCGTAGCGTGAACAAAGTGAAGCCTGATCGCACTCCAAGTTCATCATCAATAGCCGATATTCGCATTACTGAGACAGAAATGTATCAATCGTTTTGGAAAATTGTTGCACTAATACAACAAGAATGTTATGCTGATGAAATATCTTTACTAAAAAACAAACAAACCTTAACACCGTGTCTACAGCGTTTGACACCATTCATGCACACAATGACATTTGAACAAACTGCAGTATGTGTAATGAGAGTCGGAGGACGTTTCGAAAACGGAGACCTTCCATTCAACGCCAAGCACCAGGCCCTGGTACCTCAAAATCATCGTTTTACCATGTTATACAACGAATTCTTGCCCAACAAAAATCTTCATGCTGGCCCAAAGTTTATTTTATCTCTTTTACGAGATCGAATTCCCATTCCTAGTAACAGGAGTAGAATTTTGCGGCCCATTTTTCACGTCTTACAGGATTCGCGGAAAGCCGCCGTACAAAACATATGCGGCAATTTTTGTATGTTTTGCTTCAAAGGCGATTCATATTGAATTAGTCTCCGAATTGTCAACAAATGCATTTCTGTTTTGTATACGTAAATTTGTAGCGCGCCGTGGTGTACCATTGCGCATGGTGTGCGACAACGCCACAAACTTTGTTGGCGCTGCTACAAGGCTAGCTGAGTTTAAGTCAAAATTGTTTAACTCAGACGTCATAGATCACATAAAAACATATAGTTCAATTAAAGGAATTAACTTTTGCTTTATTCCCCTAGAGCTCCTCACTTTGGCGGCCTCTGGGAAGCGTCAGTAAAGTCAGCGAAGACTCTGGGAAGCGTCAGTAAAATCAGCGAAGACACTGGCTCTGAAGAATATATCAAACGCATCTCTTACTTTCGAGGAACTACTCACTGTGTTCTCGGATGTGGAA
This sequence comes from Drosophila willistoni, assembly GCF_018902025.1. Classification (NCBI taxonomy): domain Eukaryota; kingdom Metazoa; phylum Arthropoda; class Insecta; order Diptera; family Drosophilidae; genus Drosophila; species Drosophila willistoni. Next base: position 6,638 of record NW_025814125.1, read on the forward strand.
GCTATCCTTAACAAAAGGCCAATGCTCTCACTCCTGGGCATTTGCTGATTGGAACCGAATTAACGTCAGTACCAGAATCATTACTTTACCATTCCACGGACCCTCCCGGAACGGAACTTCGGTATCTGGATAGATAGCAGCCTATTTGAAACAACAATTCTGGACACTGTGGGCACGGGATTATGTTCATAACCTACAACAACGCAGCAAATGGATTTACGGAAAGGCAAATGTGGCCTTGGGACAACTAGTTGTAGTACATGAAGACAACGTGCCGGCTCAACATTGGCCTTTAGCAAGAGTAGTGTCTGTAAATGCCGGACCTGATGACAAAATTCGAGTAGTCGAACTTAGGACTGCAAAAGGAATCTTCAAAAGGCCATTTCACAAGATCGCTCCGCTTCCAGAATCATTTATTTGAAAGTTGGTTCTTTCAACAGGGGGAGCATGTTGGAGGAGAGCTCCTGAATTTACATTCATTAATTTAATTATTCTGAAATATTAACCATTGGATTAAATAGCTAAACTATCGATATATCGCAAGCTCAAAGAGAGTTCAATCTAGCATCGCTGTTGGCTCTCTTCTTGCGTTTCCCTTTACATTTTACTTTGTATTACTCTCTACTGTACCAAGAGAACTCGAATGCGACGGACGCACAAATAAATGTAAAACTAATAACGTCGGCTAATCTGATTGTGGCAAGGGAAATTTTGATTCATCGAATCCAAACGAGTAGCAGTTTATTATTATGGCCGAGAAATTGGCCAACAAATTCGTTACCAATTGCAATGTACAGTATGTACCATCGGTATCCAGGGAACACCACGAGGAGGCCATTGCAATAGCAATGGGGGGATGGTGATTGAGATGATTAAATTCACATTTAATCTTCTCCATGTTCCCCACCTACACCTACCTACATCTACATCTATATCATTGAGAAAAGAGTTCTATGGCGTCAAGTTGTGTCGACCGGTTGTGTTCCTCGTGGCTTCTCGAATAAAAAGAGTACAGTTATGTAATAATTAAGTGATAAATATATAAAGAAATAATGTTGAATAAAACTGTACGATTGATTGTGAGTAAAAACGGCCTAGAAATTCGGGAGGAAAAAGTGGGATTGCGCTAACGATCCCACAAATTGGTGTCAGAAGTGGGATTGCACTAACAGTCCCACAAATTGGTGGCAGAAGTGAGATATGTACATTTACATTGTGCATCGAACTTACGTGCAGTGCAATTAAAAGATGTTGTTAAATAAAGAACACTAATAATTAAAAAAAAAACGTTCGAAGCGAAAAATTCATTAAAATTGAGTCGCCAAAGACAGAAAAAGGTCGAAAAAAAATATGTGTTTGATTTAACCTTAATGTACAAAGAGCGGTAAAAAAACCACACCAATTGATGAATGCTTGTATGTTAGAGAGACATAGTGAAACGTCCAAGTTCAAGTGAGAATGAAAAGTGTGATTTTTAATAAATAAATAAATAAAAAATAAATATATAATAATGAATAAAAAAGAAAAATAAACAAAAACTAAGAAACTACAACAATTGGCGGCAAGAGCGAGAAAGCATTAGACGCACAAGTTTGGCGGCGTCACTGCGAAAAATTTGTACAAGAGGGAGACATTGGCATTGGCGGCAAGAGCGAGAAAGCATTAGACGCACAAGTTTGGCGGCGTCACTGCGAAAAATTTGTACAAGAGGGAGACATCGGCATTGGCGTCACGAGTGAGACATCGGCATTGGCGTCACGAGCGAGACAGCGTTAGTGAGAGCATTCGTGAAAGATCGACATATCAACAGAATGGGCGCGAATAAACGGCGTTGGTGAGACAACACGAGCGAGCGAGAAGGCAACATAGTGGTGAGCCAGATGTTTATGTTAATTAACATTATGTTTACAGAACGAAAGATGTTATAATTTAAATTGAGTTGATGCAATCATTAAATTAAATCAATATAAATTTATGTCAAAATTATAACTAATAATTTAAAGATTGGCTTGAATAAAAGTAAAGTAACTTAATGTTGATTCAAAAGTAAAGTAAATTAATGTTGATTCAAAGTAAAGTAAATAAATTTGGAAGAAAGAGAAAATTAAATTACTAACAATAGAGTAAGATTATACCACTAACCATAGAACACATAGATGGGACAAACTCATGATTTTTTGATTGCAAACGCTAGCCTAGACATGGAACCCCAGAGAACTTCGGGAAAACCCGAACGTTCGTACTCTCAATTAGAGCGTAAAGTGGGGAGAGGGCCAAGCAGCTACGAAAATAATTTAGTCTAGCACAGACTACAGAACGACGAAGGCAGGCCTATGTCGCTTGTGATTTCGTTCTGTCTATGTATGTGTACACTCGTCGGTACATGCTCAGGCTTCCGATAGAGTGTTCGCTAGGCGATCGGAATGTCTCTGGTTCGATTCCCATTTCGGAACCGACCAATATGGTTTTTTTTTCTATTTTTAATAAATAAATAAATAAAAAATAAATATATAATAATGAATAAAAAAGAAAAATAAACAAAAAATTAAGAAACAAAAAATCCACAAAAAAAAAACAAAATTATAAAATAGAAAAAAACCTTATTTAAGCCGACGATTTCGAGTTGGGAATCGAACCAGGGACATTCCCCAAGACACATAACCAAGCGAGCACTCTATCATTACAGCCACCGAGATACATACGTAGATGATGCCAATATTTCTTGATATTATTTCCACAGGGGCATATCCTATTCGCATTGTCGCTGTTTTGTCGAAAATTAAAAATTTTGGTCGAGCGAGCTATTGAAATGCGATGTTGTAAAACTTCACGTCACACACACACTACGAAGCCTGAGCATGTACCGACGAGTTTACACATACATAGACAGAACGAAATCACAATCGACGTAGGCATGCCTTCGTCGTTCTGTATTCTGTACTAGACTGAATTATTTTCGTAGCTGCTTGGCCCTCTCCCAACTTTACGCTCTCATTGAGAGTACGAACGTTCGGGTTTTCCCGAAGTTCTCTGGGGTTCCATGACTAGGCTAGCGTTTGCAATCAAAAAATCATGAGTTTGTCCCATCTATGTGTTCTATGGTTAGTGATTATACTTTTGTACAATATATTTAAATTTCAGCTGTAACGAATAAGCCACGACGAATATAAAATGAATAGAGACGAAGTATTCAGTTTAAATGTAAATGAGCTCAAAGCAAAGTTGGCCAGTTTGAATTTGGCAATAACTGGTAGAAAGCAATCGTTGCAAGATCGTCTTCTCGAATATTTTAGTTTGCTGGCTGACGAAGTCGAGGTTGAATCCGAAAGTGATGATGCGGGATCATTTCAGTCTACGGCACCAACTGCAGTTAGAAATAATTTTACTTTGCACGACATTGAGGATTCTCTTTCTTCGTTCAGTGGGTCAGGTCAACCGTCTATAGAAAATTGGTTACGGAATTTTGAAGATAATGCAGAAGCAGTTCAATGGAACTCTTTACAGAAATTTATCTATGCGAAGCAATTATTAAAAGGTGCAGCAAAAGTTTTTGTGCGTAGTGAGCGAGGAGTGACTGATTGGATATCATTAAAAAGAATTTTGTTAAGCGAGTTCGGCTCAGAAGTATCAGCAATTCAGCAATTGCGAAATAGACGTGAACGCCCAAATTAAGATTGTGAGTACCTTTATAGTCTGAGTGAAATAGGCAGTTCCATAAACTTAGATAAAGCTAGTCTTATAGAATATTTCATAGAAGGAATACCTGATTCAAAAGCTAACAAAAGTAACTTGTATAAGGCAAAGACAGTCATTCAGCTAAAGGAAAAGATTACAATTTACCAAAAGGTTTACTTTGGTCGCCATCAACTGGTAAATAGAAACAGAAATCATAATGAGAAGTATGATAGAAAAATGCTTTAAGTGTGGCGAAGTATCTCATTTGATGAGTGAGTGTCCGAAGATTAAGTGCTTTAAATGCGATCAGATAGGGCATAAAGCATCAGTATGCCCGAAAGTACAATCTCAAAGGAAATCAATTTTCAAAACAATATCATGTGGAAACGTTGAGCTGGCTGGTTTGCATTGAAACCGTTTATTGGGAGTGTGTAAAAGTGAGTTAATTACTATAGGTAGTTTTAAAGCGCAGGTTACTATTGATGGTCTTCAATGGCCCTTAACTTTCCATGGTTATAGAAAAGAGGATATTGACTATGAAGTAGTGATTGGAAACAACATTTTAGAATTAGCTGATATGGTTATCACAAAGGGAAATGCTACTTTTAAGCCTAAAGAAGAAGAAGTGATGCCAAACACAGAAGCGAAAGAAACTGTACACAATGAAGAAGTGAAACTCCGAAGGGTATTACAGGAATTTGAGAGTTTGTTTTTATTAGCTGAAGAAGGAAAGAGTGAAATAGATTTGTGCCATATAACTAAATCGGACGTCAAAGAAGTCAAGCAGCTTATTCACAGTTATGTACCACAACCGTCAAAGAAGAGTCCAGTCGAAATGAAAATATTATTAAGTGACGAATGCCCAGTATACGAACGGCCGAGACGTTTATCTTTCGTTGATAAAGGTATTGTGGACTCAACAGTAGAAAAATTATTAACCGGGGTTGAGATGAGGACTAATAGTTTCCCTGAGTTACAAGAACTTTTGGAAGAGGAAGCCATAGAAGAGCTGGAAGTTGAACGCACTAACGTTCGTCAGGAAGCTCAGCATAATATGGAGAGAATCCAAGAGGAAAATCGTTAAAGTTATAACAAAAAACGCAAAAAGTTAGTTGAGTATAAAATTTATGATTTGATAGCAATTAAGCGAACGCAATATGGTTCAGGATTAAAACTTAAGGCTAAATATTTTGGATCATATAGGGTGGTGAAAGTTAAGTCTCATGGACGATATGACGTAGAAAAGGTAGGAGATCACCAAGGTCCTGGGAAAACCTCAACTATCACAGAGTATATGAAGTCGTGGAATGGTCAAGTGGATTCATCAGACGATTCAACATTCGAGGCGAATGATAAGTCAGTCCGGCCGAATGTGGGAATGGGTCGAGAGACGAGAAGCGGTCGATTGTATTGAACCAGTTCAGAGGTGCATAATTTGAAGGTTATCAACGATATCGATGACAAACCATCGATATTATTGCGAAAAGAGTTCAATGGCGTCAAGTTGTGTCGACCGGTTGTGTTCCTCGTGGCTGCTCGAATAAAAAGAGTATAGTTATGTAATAATTAAGTGATAAATGTGTAAAGAAATAATCTCGAATAAAACTGTACGATTGACTGTGAGTAAAAACGGCCTAGAAATTCGGGAGGAAAAAGTGGGATTGCACTACGAGTCCCACATCTATATTTTAAAAAATTACCCCTGACGGACGGACATTCCAGAATACCGACTCTGTTGCTTATCGACCTTTTTATTTTTAAGACTGTAAAATTTCTATTTTCCTATTGCTTTTGTGCTTTTCAGAAGCACCGCATAAACTTTCCATCAGCCATTTGCTATTTTTTTTAAATTTAGAATAAATTTTCGATGCTCGCTGCATTCATGCGATTCACTGTATCAATCTAAGTAATTCGGGTCCTTCTCAATATTCGAAAGGCATTCATTAATAATTTTTTCTTTTATTTGCTGTTTTAATGTTTTAATGCTGCTTCATCAAGTTAAATAAATGTTTTTGTGGGGCTTTAAGCTTTAGGTTGTTGTTTATAGTTTTAAAATTTTTGTTAATGATAAAAAATTCCGATTCCTCTTAATTTGCGATCTCTTCTTTTAAAAGTTCTTTGCACGTATCGCAATTGAACTTTGGTTGGGCTTTATGCATAACAAATCCTACGAAATATTTCAATGAATTCTCAGTGGCTATACTGATTTCAGTTGGCTGTTCTTTATCAGCTTCGGATACTTCATCCTTCATATTTTCATCTAAGATTATGTTAAAATCGTAATACACCTTCGTAATATACCTGATCTTGGTCATTTACGTTTTCAATTCCCAGTTCATGCTTTGTTTCTTCAATAACATTTATTAGCATATCTTCATCTGGCTCGCAATTACCTGTTGTCGTTTTTTAAAGTTATTAATTTCATTGACAACATTTTTGATATTATTGCATTGAATTCGAATAACATAGGATTATTGTTTGTGCCACCCTACTTCTTATTAGGTAAAATACATTTATGTGCCACCCGTACTTCTTATTAGGTAAAATACATGTTCTAGCGCATCTTTGTTTAGACTGGACAACATTAAAAATAATACTCTGTGCCCTTCATTCCATATATTTATTGATAGAACTATTCCATCTAAACAATAAATTTTTCTGCGATATAGACACTTCTTAAAATAGTCTCTCATTTCTATTATGTATTGTTCGTTGTCACTGTCTTTCTGGATCGCTGATTTATTCGGATTTCTATCATAAATATTACTGCTATTCAAGCAATCAAACAACCTGTTTACTTTTTCTATAAATTTAGATGTAGCGATTGCCACATCTTCGCAGTCAATAAATTTGCCATGTTGAATCAATGTTTTAATGGCGGATGATACTGTTTGGCTAAATACCTGCGTTGCATATTTAACCTTCATCTTTTCGAAAAAATTTTGAAATATGTGTTTCCTTGTTAATTGTGGGCAATTTCTTGTAGAAGTGTTTCTCGTGTCAATTTCAAGCAATCAAGCAATCTCACCACTACATGCCAGGAGACTGTACCATAAGGATTCTCAATAGAATCTCGCATTAGAATGTTTCTAATGGATTTTGTGAGGTGGGGGACATCATATATGCCATATATTTTCTGGTCATCCAGAGAAAAATAGGGTGCTTCGTTAACTATTCCAAGTTTATTGAATGCCCCTCGATTGTTGGGCCTTGATCGCATACTACTGCTCTTATAAAAAGGCCTAGGGTTCTTGCGGGTCTTATATTTGAATCTATTAATTGTGTTAACTTATGAGCAGTTGGCATATAGCCCCCTCACCATGAAACCACATATTTGCTTACATAAAGCGTCAGTTTTTTCGTAGACATCATCCACAAATCCTTCCACTTATCCAATCTCATTCGAAGAATAAAAATGAAGTAAGTAAGTCGACTCGTCGACTTGGGTATACCATACACCAGGTGAAACAAATATTTAAAATTTCGAAAACAAAATGTATGTCTATTAAATTGTTTTAACATGCCTCATAACCATATGCTATCTCGCTCACTCTACAAACACACTAGCCAACGGTTAATTCTGCCCTTATGGATCGCGTATCAAAATACGTTTATACGCATGTTTTGCATGGTTCTAGTCCGATTTCAATAAAATTTGGTAGTTTGGTAGAAATAGATAAGATTAATTAGTCCGCCAAATTTTATTGCGATGGTCAAAAAATTGCAAGAAGCAATCGGTTTTTTATAAATTATGGAGGAGTAAGTGGGCGTGGCAACATTTTAAAATATATATATTCTGTGCGCATACTAAGCCAGTACACATACTAAATTTGGTGACTTTAACTCTGTTAGTTTTCGAGAAAATCAGTTTTGTTTAATTGGCGGGGGCGGAAATGGGGGTGGCAAAATTTTTAAATAGTCAATATCTGCGCCTCTATTAAGGTAGCTTACATACCAAATTTAATGTCGGTAGCTTTGATAGTTTTTAAGAAAATCAGTTTTATGTAAATTTCGGGTGCGGAAGGTGCCGTGGCAAAAAGTTGGAACAATTTTTTTCTGCGCGCTAACTAAACGAGTATACAAACCAAATTTGATGTCTCTATCTGTTATACTTTTTCAGAAAAACAGTTTTGTGTAAATTCTGTGGGTGTAAGGGGGCGTGGCCAAAATTCCAATTAACTCTATATATTTACATATCACACGAGTCTACATACCAAATTTGGTGGCTCTAGCTCTTATAGTCTCCGAGATCTGCGTGTTCATACAGACGGACGGACGGACGGACATGGCTAGATCGACGCGGTTGTTGATCCTGATCAAAAATATATATACTTTATGGGGTCCGAGAGCCTTCCTTCTGCCTGTTACATACATTTTGGCGACTTTATTACCTATGGGTGTATAGTATAATTAATGCTTTGAGCAATTATTTTTTCATCTTCTATCCACGATAGCTTGTTTTTCAGTAGCATAGTGCAAATCATGTTTGAATTCTTTGATAGGCATTTTTTCTTTATATTTTCAAAAATATTTTTGTTTGAGTTTTTTTCTTTCAGATATTTAATTTTTCGTGCCTTTTCCGTTTGCAAAAGAGTTCTTAAATGTCGATTTTTTTATTGAAAAGTTTGACTTTTTGTTTTTCTTTTCTTAAATTCTCTGACATTTCAAAGTACTTTTTTATTTGCACAAAATTCAATTTGCATCTCAATAGAGCTGCAATTATTCTTATTTCCATTACCAACCTGGGTTGCAGCATTTGGAAAATTCAAAATTTCAGAATCTTCTTCTGTGCAAAAATCATACACACCATAATTATTATCCCTTTCCGAGATATTCAACTTTATGTTGGTTTCTTCAAATAAGCGAAGAGAGAGTTTGATTAATTATCTGAAATGTCAAGAAGGCAAATCTTAACAAAATGGGACAAGGCAAAACTGAAACTGTTTAAACAATTAACACCCGAAACCAACTTCTAAGCTTCGAGCTTCGCACTTCGCAGTTTAAAAATTTTATTGAGCAAGGATATGGTTAAAAATAAATCACAAAATTTTATGTCTTGACAAACAACTAATTATTCTCTGCCCATTGATTTAAACATTGTTACGTATTCATGTTATTTACTAATTTTTTACTCCCATGTTTGTGAGTTTGACCTAAACACCTGAAATACTGTTCAATCTATAATTGCAGGTTATAAATTAGTAACTAAATCACAAATTAAAGAAAATTTTAATAAATTATTTCGGTGCTTAACGGAAATAGTTGTATCTAATGTTATGTTAACAGCATCATTTGCGAGCCATTTCAGATTCAAAGAAAGCTCTGTTAATTTAGAACTGTTGCCGACTGAGCAACAAGTTGTTTTCATACTATGGTGAAGCGCGTTGAGCTGCTTACTCCGCTATATATATATTCGATTCGGGTTCGAATCCCCTTGCCGCAGCCACGGAAAAATTCGAAATTTTACTACTTTGTTAGTACCTTCAGCTTTTGCACTGGCAAGAGTTCTTGGTAATTTTAATAATCATTAACTCTAATCCGCTGAAGGTAGATTAAATCGTTCATTCTTACATTCCGTTGACACTGCATTATTGGCTTCTATATGTGAGCCTTGCAGCTTAGCTGATTGGAGTGAACACAATTTTTTTTACGAATGAAAATTTATTCCATCCTTTAAAGCAAAAAACCGGGATCGACTTCTTTAACTTTTTATGCTTCTCTATCTATTATCGAATTGTAAAAACTGAAATTTATTAAAATTTCTACTCACATATTTGACCTACAATTGAAAAACCATCTAACTAAATCTTATATTCCAAAATAGTGACACATTTGCCTACATTCTAAAGAGAGAATTTGACAGTGGCATAATAAAAGTTTACCTATGATGTCTTTGGAATTTATTGTAACGGACAATGTTCAGTGTGGCGATTTGAATAAACAATTAGACAAGCGAAAACAAAACGATCGTTTCATGACAACGAACAACACTGAATTCATTTTGGTGGAAACAGCCAATGCACTGCCTTAGAGACTGCAAGTTTCCATTGTATGAAGTCAGTATTTGTTCACCACGGAAAAGGGCTTCTTAAATATATGATGCTGGACTTAATTCCACAAATATATTCATAGAAATGATATTCCTATATTCTTAAATACCTCAATGAGTAATCGGTTCAATCAAATTGCAAAATCCTCCAAATCGATATAAAATCAAAGCCGTCGTAATTCAAAACTGCTGCTGCACGTTTTTGACATTTGATTGTGAACCTAAGAGAACAAGACGAATTTGGCGAATTTCGTACACCTAAAAGTAAATATCTGCGAAAAATTTAATGTGGTCATAAAATTTTAATTTGTGACTTGTTTTTGAAACGATGTTTGAATGTTGTATGAATGTCGTAGACGCGGTTTCAAAGTTTGAATTTAGTTCGCGTTTTTAGGAAACACTAATATAAACGGGATATATAGATACTTTTAAAACAAAACAACCACGAAACACCATAAACTTTAATTTTTAAATTCTGAAATTTTAACGAACACTAAGTTTAATTTTTAATTAAATGAAGTAAGTAAGTCGTCTCGCCGACTTGGGTATACCATACACCAGGTGAAACAAATATTTAAAATTTCGAAAACAAAATGTATGTCTATTAAATTCTTTTAACATGCCTCATAACCATATGCTATCTCGCTCACTCTACAAACACACTAGCCAACGGTTAATTCTGCCCTTATGGATCGCGTATCAAAATACGTTTATACGCATGTTTTGCATGGTTCTAGTCCGATTTCAATAAAATTTGGTAGTTTGGTAGAAATAGATAAGATTAATTAGTCCGCCAAATTTTATTGCGATGGTCAAAAAATTGCAAGAAGCAATCGGTTTTTTATAAATTATGGAGGAGTAAGTGGGCGTGGCAACATTTTAAAATATATATATTCTGTGCGCATACTAAGCCAGTACACATACTAAATTTGGTGACTTTAACTCTGTTAGTTTTCGAGAAAATCAGTTTTGTTTAATTGGCGGGGGCGGAAATGGGGGTGGCAAAATTTTTAAATAGTCAATATCTGCGCCTCTATTAAGGTAGCTTACATACCAAATTTAATGTCGGTAGCTTTGATAGTTTTTAAGAAAATCAGTTTTATGTAAATTTCGGGTGCGGAAGGTGCCGTGCCAAAAAGTTGGAACAATTTTTTTCTGCGCGCTAACTAAACGAGTATACAAACCAAATTTGATGTCTCTATCTGTTATACTTTTTCAGAAAAACAGTTTTGTGTAAATTCTGGGGGTGTAAGGGGGCGTGGCCAAAATTCCAATTAACTCTATATATTTACAAATCACACGAGTCTACATACCAAATTTGGTGGCTCTAGCTCTTATAGTCTCCGAGATCTGCGTGTTCATACAGACGGACGGACGGACGGACATGGCTAGATCGACGCGGTTGTTGATCCTGATCAAAAATATATATACTTTATGGGGTCCGAGAGCCTTCCTTCTGCCTGTTACATACATTTTGGCGACTTTATTACCTATGGGTGTATAGTATAATTAATGCTTTGAGCAATTATTTTTTCATCTTCTATCCACGATAGCTTGTTTTTCAGTAGCATAGTGCAAATCATGTTTGAATTCTTTGATAGGCATTTTTTCTTTATATTTTCAAAAATATTTTTGTTTGAGTTTTTTTCTTTCAGATATTTAATTTTTCGTGCCTTTTCCGTTTGCAAAAGAGTTCTTAAATGTCGATTTTTTTATTGAAAAGTTTGACTTTTTGTTTTTCTTTTCTTAAATTCTCTGACATTTCAAAGTACTTTTTTATTTGCACAAAATTCAATTTGCATCTCAATAGAGCTGCAATTATTCTTATTTCCATTACCAACCTGGGTTGCAGCATTTGGAAAATTCAAAATTTCAGAATCTTCTTCTGTGCAAAAATCATACACACCATAATTATTATCCCTTTCCGAGATATTCAACTTTATGTTGGTTTCTTCAAATAAGCGAAGAGAGAGTTTGATTAATTATCTGAAATGTCAAGAAGGCAAATCTTAACAAAATGGGACAAGGCAAAACTGAAACTGTTTAAACAATTAACACCCGAAACCAACTTCTAAGCTTCGAGCTTCGCACTTCGCAGTTTAAAAATTTTATTGAGCAAGGATATGGTTAAAAATAAATCACAAAATTTTATGTCTTGACAAACAACTAATTATTCTCTGCCCATTGATTTAAACATTGTTACGTATTCATGTTATTTACTAATTTTTTACTCCCATGTTTGTGAGTTTGACCTAAACACCTGAAATACTGTTCAATCTATAATTGCAGGTTATAAATTAGTAACTAAATCACAAATTAAAGAAAATTTTAATAAATTATTTCGGTGCTTAACGGAAATAGTTGTATCTAATGTTATGTTAACAGCATCATTTGCGAGCCATTTCAGATTCAAAGAAAGCTCTGTTAATTTAGAACTGTTGCCGACTGAGCAACAAGTTGTTTTCATACTATGGTGAAGCGCGTTGAGCTGCTTACTCCGCTATATATATATTCGATTCGGGTTCGAATCCCCTTGCCGCAGCCACGGAAAAATTCGAAATTTTACTACTTTGTTAGTACCTTCAGCTTTTGCACTGGCAAGAGTTCTTGGTAATTTTAATAATCATTAACTCTAATCCGCTGAAGGTAGATTAAATCGTTCATTCTTACATTCCGTTGACACTGCATTATTGGCTTCTATATGTGAGCCTTGCAGCTTAGCTGATTGGAGTGAACACAATTTTTTTTACGAATGAAAATTTATTCCATCCTTTAAAGCAAAAAACCGGGATCGACTTCTTTAACTTTTTATGCTTCTCTATCTATTATCGAATTGTAAAAAATTAAATTTATTACAATTTCTACTCACATATTTTACCTACAATTGAAAAACCATCTAACTATTTCTTATATTCCAAAATGGTGACACATTTGCCTACATTCTAAAGAGAGAATTTGACAGTGGCATAATAAAAGTTTACCTATGATGACTTTGGAATTTATTGTAATGGACAATGTTCAGTGTGGCGATTTGAATAAACAATTAGACAAGCGAAAACAAAGCGAAAACAAACATTTTGGTGGAAACAGCCAATGCACTGCCTTAGAGACTGCAAGTTTCCATTGTATGCAGTCAGTATTTGTTCACCACGGAAAAGGGCTTCTTAAATATATGATGCTGGACTTAATTCCACAAATATATTCATAGATGCCTATATACTTAAATACCTCAATGAGTAATAGGTTCAATCAAATTGCAAAATCCTCCAAAAAATTTAATGTGGTCATAAAATTTTAATTTGTGACTTGTTTTCGAAACGATGTTTGAATGTTGTATGAATATCGTAGACGCGGTTTCGAAGTTTGAATTTAGTTCGCGTTTTTAGGAAACACTAATATAAACGGGATATATAGATACTTATAAAACAAAACAACCACGAAACACCATAAACTTAAATTTTTAAATTCTGAAATTTTAACGAACACTAAGTTTAATTTTTAATTAAAAAATTACTTCTCGATTTTTGTGCTTTTGTGTAATTTTAACAAGGAATCGTTTGTTTTTCACTTCATTTTGATGTAAAAAAGTTATTACTTTGCAATTGTTAAATATAATGGTTAGATTTTCTAGATATAGGTTAGGTTAGTTTAAGCAGGCCATCCACTAGGAGTACCACAGACAGATTTTCGTCCGTGGGGTGCGGGAACGGGGGCTTATGTCTGACAGGACATCAAGAGTTGATAAATTGTTCGCTTGGCTGGATCCTGAAGCGTTTTCAGCAGATGGACTCCTATGTACCTGAGCCTCATCGCTGCCAAGGCTACACAGGAGGCTTGCAAGCGTTTTTGGAACATCCGCAACCTTTCATTTTCTGCATTCCTTCACATGAGCTGTGTGTCCGATGAGCATGCCTGTGAGCATCCTGCAATCCTAGAATCTGCGCTGACGGTCTGTCGCCTTGCGTGCTGCACATAATCTTGGATATGACTAGTACGCTTACAGGATACAGGATCTTTTAAAATTTAGCCAAATTTCCAAATAAAAGAATTTATTTTTACAATTTCGCCTAATTTCCAAATAAAAGAATTTATTTTTGTGGGACTTAATTTTGATGTAGAGGTTTATATAATTTAATATCCAATTTTCCCAATAAGGAAAAAAAAAGATATGTTTTGTGAGTTAAAAGCAACGTACTTTATTATTTGAATGACAACTTAGAACTGGTTACAAAAATGTCTTATGGTTATATTTATAAGCTAAATTTGGGAGCCCTTTGGTGGCGTGATTGATATTTCGATAATTTGATTGGTCCGATTTTAATTGCTGAGTTAGCGTTCTCACGCTTTTGGTTGTTAGGGGGACAATTATTATTTCAAGTGTTTAATTGTTTATGTTAATTTTATGGATTAGCGTTCATACGCTTTGGTTTTGAGGGGGACAATTGTTTATAAAAACGGAAGTTTACTTTAACGTTATGAATTTTAGGGGGCGAAATATTTATATGTTATTGGGTATTGGAGTTGGATATATGACTCCCCCATCCTAAAGAAAATAGCCTGTCCTCAGGCGGATACATTGGGATATAGCGAGGGGTTTTTCTCAGCTGTAAATATTGGAGTATCAATTTTGTTTATAATTTGGGACTCAATTTTTTCAACAATTGGGGTTTCGATTATGTATGTGGGACCACGATTGTTATTTGATCGAAAATGCTTAATTATTAATTTTTGTGGCATTGCATTAAACTTATAGATTAAGTATGTAATCAAACTTATTATAGTAAGTATAAAAGTGGTTAATGTAATAGTTTGAAATGCAGTATAATATTTCGTATGTTCGTTAATTATCTCTTTTGTTTGGATAAAGGAAATAGGTTCTAGCCTGGTGATATTGTTTGTTACATAAATGCTTTGGCTATAGTCAAGCAATGAATTTATTAGATTCCATGTTACAATTATGTTTGGTTCAATGTAATTAGTTTGAAAATTCTTATATGTCTTAGTGTATTTACAAGTGGTTGGGATTTGATTTAAAATGCCTATTATACATTCGTTAGTTTCTATTTGTTTTGTGTTTTTATTGAACAAAGTGTTGTTATTAAAATAGTATTTATCGTATGTATTTTCTGTCAAAATATTTTTATTCTCGTCTGGATAAGGAAGTATCTCAAAGATAGGGGTTATTATTATTTCTTGAGGAATGTTTGAAATGATAAATATCTCGTTTGAACTTGGTTTAAGCCAGGTGGAAGTTTTTGTATTCAATAGTTTTTCCGAATTAACATGACTTAAGTGATTATGTTTTAGAAGTTTTGGGTTGAAAATTCCTAGTCTAGTGAGCTGCATGCCCATTTCTATGTCTTCAATGTATTCTGTGAAATGCTCAAAATTAAAGATTAGAACTTCTAATCTTACTGATTTTTCTTTTTCTTCCCTGAGGTTGTTTATTACTTCTAAACCTTTATTAACCGTGTCTATTACGTAATTTAGTTCGTTTGCTTGTACGCTATTGCTTTCAAGATTATTTATTTTTTCTTCTAATTCATCTTTATCTTCCTGATCAAGAGTACCAAAAAGATATTTGTATATTGAACCAATTCCGTTAATTAGTCCTCGTTTATTACGTTTTACAATGTGTATTCCATTAATTTCCCTACTTAGTTTTTCTGTTAAGTATTGAATATGGATTAGGTTTTTAAATTCTTGTGCTTGTTGCATTAAATTATTATATGTAAGGTCTATTAGAGTTAAATTCACTTTTAAATAATGATATTCAAAGTTTGTCGGTAAGTCCATGGTTCCTGTTTTAAATATTAAGTAACCGTTTGGTGCTTTTACTGGGTTTATGGCAATGGATTGACTGCATGTTGATTTTAATGTTAAGAATAGCATGATGCATAAAAAAGTCATCTTGAGTTGTTGACCTGTAATTAATTAATTGTCGTATTTGCTTTTATTAACTTTCTTTTTCTTCTTGAATTTTGACTTGTAGTGTGTAACTTTTTGTCCTCTATTTCTTTCTTCAAAATGTTTCTCGTCTAACTGATTTATTTCTCCTGTCTTTTTGAATGGATTTGTCGTTTTTGACTTTACTAATGGTGCTTGTTTAAATCTAGTGTCGATTTCGAAGTCGTGTCTATCTTCATTTAAATTGTTTATTTGATGTATTTTTTTTGTTTGGGTATTATAGTCGGGGGATCCTGCATAGATAAAAGTGTCCGCTGGTGTTCGGTTAGTTGTTTTATGTCTCCTCTTATGGTTGTATACGTAGAGAATTTATTCAAATTTAAGTAATTTATCTTCGATGTCATTTTCACTATTTATAATTCTGAGTTTTTCATTTACTGTTTTATGGAATCTTTCTACGTCTGAGATGCCGTTTTTACTTGATGTGATTTCTAACTTTACATTTTCTTCTTGTAGCCAATTTTTTAGTGCTATACACAGAAATGCTGAATCTTTGTCTGATTTTATTTCTATTGGTTTGCCCATTTCAGTGAATACTTTCATAATTGCTCTCTTGGCTTCTAACCAATCTCTAGACTTTACTTCTACAAGTGTTGCAAATTTCGAGTAAATGTCAATGCATGAAAGGAATTGTAAATTGTCGATGATGTAAAAGTCCATGACGTATTTTTCTCTGATATTAAAAAGTTCTGGTGTTATTTCAAAAGTTGGAATATGGGAAAATCTTGTTCATTATGAAAATATAGTACAGTGTTCTTACTGCAAAGATATCTTATGATTATATCCCTTGCGTAAGCATTGGTCATTTCTTTGTATGTTATTTTTATGTTTGTTTTGTAAAAGTAAGTTGTTGTTTCTGCTTTGTCTTCTGAACCTCTAATGAATTCTATTTGTCTGTTGTAATAATTAATGGGTCTTTCTACTATTGGAATGTAGTTTTCATTATCCTCGTGAGCACTATGTATTGTAGCTGCTGTGCTTTCTGTTGATCCTAAAAAGTTTTCATCTATTTTAACTCTGGAAAGGGCATCTGCCACATGATTTTCTTTGCCAGGTAAATATTTAATTTTGTAATCAAACTCATTTAGTCTTATTTTCCATCTTTGAAGTTTCATATTTGGTTCTTTTATATTGTTGAGCCATACTAAAGGCTTATGGTCGCTTAGAATCTCGAACTTTCTACCGAAAAGGTATGGCCTAAAATATTTGGTTGCCCATACAATAGATAGTAATTCCTTTTCTGTGTCTGAATAATTAAGTTCGTGTTCGTTAAGTGTTCTACTACTATAAGAAATAGGTCTATGGTCCTGTGAGAGGAACGCACCTAAAGCTATGTTGCTGTGTTTAGGAAATTGGTTTTTTGAAATCGGGATATGCAAGTATAGGATCATTCATAAGGAGATATTTTAATTTTTCAAAGGATGAAATATAATTTGGGTCGTTTATATTTATTTAGCTCCTTTCTTTAATCCTAGAGTTAAAGGTTTTGCAATATGTGCAAAGTTGGGTTAGGTTTTATACCTTCTGTTGTTATTATATGACCAAGGAATGCGGTTTCCTTTTTCATAAATTCGCATTTGTCGAGTTGGAGCTTAAGATTAGCTTCTCTTAGTTTGTTGAACACCTTTCTGAGTGATAGTATGTGTTCCTCCAATGAAGTAGAGTACACAATGATGTCATCCAGATAAACAAGGCAATCCTTATAAATAAGGTCTTCCAAAAGATTATTCGTGAATCTTTGGAATGTTGCCGGGGCATTTTTAAGACCAAATGGCATACGTGTGTATTCGTAATGGCCATGTTTAGTTGAGAAAGCTGTTTTTGCAATAGATTTAGGATCCATTTGAATTTGATGAAATCCCTTAGCTAAATCAATGGTGGTAAGTATTGGCATTTTCCCAGTTTGTCGATAATTTCGTCCATGACTGGAATTTGAAATTTGTCATCTAATGTGACTTCATTTAGATTTCGATAGTCAATGACTAATTTGAATTTTTGTTTCTTGGAAGCATCTCCTTTTTTTGGAACGATCCAAATGGGTGAACAGTAGGGGGAATTCGATTTTCGAATGATACCCTGTTCAATCATTTCATTTATTTGTTTGTTGACTTCCATATCAAATGTTTGGGGATATTTGTATGGTCGTTTATAGATTGGTCCTCATGTTTTGTATGAATAAAGTGCTTTATTGTACTCGTGAAAGTCAAATTTTCACCTTCGCGGTACTGAATGTCAGTGAATTCGTAAAAGGCCCTTTTTAGTTTTTGAGTTTCTTCGTTGTTTAAATGGTCGAGTCTATACTCATTGCTTTCTATTATTTCGTTTTCAATCGCAAAATTTGTTTCCGGGTCCCTTTCTGTGGGTGGGTCCAAAACTTCTATGTTTTGTTCTTCTTCTATTTCTTCAACATCTCTAAAATAAAATTTATAGTTTCCTAATTTTGCGTATTCTTCTTCATAATTTATTTGTGCTTTGCAGGCTTTTAGGAAAGTTCTGCCATTCAACATGTCGTATTTATTTGAAAATTTATGGATATAAAATTTTTGTTCTGTCGGACAAAGTTTGCTGGGTGCAAGGAAAATAATTTCTTTTAGTTGTACTGCTCCTTCAATCATGTGAATTTTGGAATCTCCTTAATAGGTTTTGAAATTAAAAAAGTTTTCGGACATTATATTAATTGAAGAGCCTGAGTCGACTACACATCTCAAAGGTTTATTGTTCATCATTATTCTGATGAAGGACTTGTCTCTATCTCTTCTTCCGATTGATCCGAGGCATTCTGATGAAAATTTTCGGATGTGTCCATTTTGCTAATTCCACTATTACTTTCTCTTTGCCTTTTTGTAGGCTGGTTTGCTACATTATTCTTTGAATAGTTGTTTTGCTGTTGACTATTCATTGGATTTTGAGCCCTGTCAATATTTAATTTTTGTTGAAATTCTTGGAATAGTTTTTGGTTTTGTGTTGTATCTGATTGTTTTGTTTGAGACGGAGTTGTACTATTGGGTACAAAGATTTTCTACCTTTTTGATTCTGATTTTGACTTTGATTTGATTTTCTGATTTCTGTTATACTATTCTCGTATAACCCTTCTCTTTGAGCTACTTGCTTCAAATTGATGACTGTGGTTATATAGTATCTAGCTAACGTCATAAATAACCTACGGGTAATTTTTTGTTTATTACGTCTTTTATAGTGTTATTTAAAGCATTTGTATAAAGAGCGGTGTTATTTGCATCGTTTTCTAGACTTAATTTGTTTGTCATAATATAGGACTTATCTTCTAATTCTCTTACAAACTTACGAAGATTTCCTGCATAGTTGGTGTTGTAGAGGCATCGAAGAAGTTCCTCACAGGGGGTCTGCGTCTTTAATTCATTGATGAGGAGTGTCCTTAATTCCGGCCAGGTGTTGGCTTGTCCAATTTGTGAGAGCCGTTGTGCTTCTCCAGTGAGCTGCATCTCGATTGCACTGAACAATATGTTATGTTGCCTTATATCATGGGTTGGATATAGGTGCATAATAAAATCTATCCTCCTTATGAATGACGTCAGATTCTCTGGAGCTCCCTCATAATTTGCCACCTGTCTTAACGAAGACAGTGCTTGATTGAGGTGGGCTTCGGTGAGTTCTACAGCCATTTTATTTCTTCTTTTTTTTGTTTTAGTGGTGTTTTTTTTTTTTTTGATTTTCTGGGTTTTAGTGATGTTTTGTTGTTTTTTTTTTTCTGGGTTTTAGTGATGTTTTGTTTTGTTGTTCTTCTGGGTTTTTTGTGGTGTTTTGTTTTGTTAATTTTCTGGGTTTTGGTTAAGTTTTATTTTGGATTTTGGTTTTTTGTTCGCACAAAAGTTGGCGTTTTTGTTGCTCAATTGGATTTAATGGTTGTAACACACAGTTAATATTTTCGCGCACAGTTGGCGTAAATATTTTTTTTTTTGGTTGCAACACACAGTTGATATTTCCGCGCACAGTTGGCAGAAAATATTTTTCACTGTTGTAGACTTTTGAGCACTACCCGTAAGTTCTTGATGTCGGATCGGAATTTTGTAGTGATTATTAACTAATTCTATGTAACGCACGGATAACAATTCTACGCGTCGCACGGATAGAATAACAGTTCACTACTACGGATAACAATTCTATATGTAACACGGATGGAATAACTTTTTTCCAATCCTACCGACTGCGCCAATTAAATATCCAATTTTCCCAATAAGGAAAAAAAAGATATGTTGATATGATGAAAAGATATTTTGTGAGTTAAAAGCAACGTACTTTATTATTTGAATGAAAACTTAGAACTGGTTACAAAAATGTCTTATGGTTATATTTATAAGCTAAATTTGGGAGCCCTTTGATGGCGTGATTGATATTTCGATGATTTGATTGGTCCGATTTTAATTGCCGAGTTAGCGTTCTCACGCTTTTGGTTGTTAGGGGGACAATTATTATTTCAAGTGTTTAATTGTTTATGTTAATTTTATGGATTAGCGTTCATACGCTTTGGTTTTGAGGGGGACAATTGTTTATAAAAACGGATGTTTACTTTAACGTTATGAATTTTAGGGGGCGAAATATTTATATGTTATTGGGTATTAGAGTTGGATATATGACTATATGTAAGTACATAGACTTAATTTGTTTGATAAGTATCGGCGAAGAGAGGAATTCAGGGTTTCCGGAATCGTTGATTCCGTTGTTGGATTCCATTTTTCCACTAATTTTGTGCAGCGAGTCTCGACGTGCTTTACGGTTGACTTCCAGAAGGAAAAGAGACTGAATTCTCTGAACCGCACACCGAGCCACACTCGATGACAGCCTATGCTGTCATCGCACATATCTACATCTATTAAATTAATCTATTAAACAGTTCTACATCAGTCATGATATTCATTACTTAACACTGATCAATTCGCCTTAACAGTAGGCACACAATTCAAATTATTAGAAATGCCTAATTCAATCTCCGACACGGTCCTCCTGACAAATTACACGTCCTCGTGTAGCAGGAGTAAACTCCACCTTTACAATCTCCGACACGGTCATCCTGACAAATTACACGTCCTCGTGTAGCAGGAATATAAAGCACTTTTACAAGCATCATTTTCACATCTTTGTTTTAACTAACTGAACCAAAAACATTTTGTTTTATGCAGTTTGACAAATCCAGTTTAATGTTAATTCAAAATCTCTTATTTGCTATAACATATTTCGTAACTAAAATTCTTATTTCATATTTTTACTTGCCTATTTCAACATTTGTTTGTTCATATTTCTTTTAAAATTCATTAAACATTACAATGTTTTCAATATTTTCTTATTTTATAACCTCCACATTTTCATTCAGTCTTTTCCAACTGTTTCCATACGGTCTGTTTCACCCGTCTCTTCATCACAGTCCTTTCCAACTGTTTCCATACGGTCTGTTTCACCCGTTTCACCACAGTCTCTTCCAACTGTGCCATTACGGTCTGTTTCACCCGTTTCACCACAGTCTCTTCCAACTGTGCCATTACGGTCTGTTTCACCCGTTTCACCAGATGAATCATACTCATCTCCGTCGATATCCAGCTCGCTTGGTACCTGCACCTCTGGCATTCTCCGTAAACTATCATGTGGGTACTTATACTGTCTTTTACTTGACATGGACTTCAACGTATATCTATCGCCTTTTAATACTTCTATGACCATAAAAGGTCCACGAAACTTAGTGTCCAACTTAGTCTGTTGTCTCTCACTATTTTTGATCAGAACATAATCTCCCTTACTGAATCTGACTACTTTTGCCTTGTCTTTATCAACTCTAAGTTTGTCATAGTTTGCTGCATTGCACATATTTCTTTTAGCCTGAGATCTTTGTTCATGTAAGTCTATCGCTGTCTCATTATTATCAATGAGAACTAATCCCAATGGTCGAGCACTCTTACCGATTAATAATTCTAACGGACTCGATTTTGTAACTCGATTAACTGTACAGTTTAATGCTAATTGAACGTCCCCTATAGCATCTTGCCATGAACGCTCACTGGATTCAACGATAGTTAATAAATTTTTTAAAGTGCTCATCACTCTTTCGACCTGTCCATTTGCCCGGCTAGCACCTGTCGCTATCAGGTGAAGCTGAATTTTCTGAGAAGCACAGAATTCGACAAATTTCAATCCCGTGAAACTTCTGCCTTGATCAGCCACTAATCGAGCAGGTACACCAAAAAGCGCAATCGATGACTTTAATGCGTCAATACAACTATCTACTTCAAGCTTATAAGTGTGGTACAAATAAACATATTTTGTAAAACCATCGATTTGAACAATGACATACTCTTAACGCGAGTGTTTCTAACTCATAAGACGTGTATTTCGATTCACACACACTAGTAGTTTTACTGAAATATTCAACCACATACGGTTTATTTTCAATTCGAAGCAAAAGTATGGCCCCATAGCCAATGGCACTTGCATCTGTATGCAGTTCTATGGGGTATTTAGGATCGAATATTACCAAGACTGGTTTGCTTGTAAGGATATCAATAATCTGTTTGCGAACCTTCTCATGTTCATTCGTCCAATCAAAATTAATTTTAATAGATGTAAGAGAGTAAAAAGGTTTCAATAGCTGGGAGAATCCTGGTACAAATTGGCGAAAATACGAAGCCAATCCTATAAATTACCTCAATGTTGTAATTGACCTGGGTGGTGGCAATGCGCTTAATGCATCAATTTTACGAAAAGCCTGCCTTAGTCAAAATATTCAAGACGATCTCTAATCTTTCAATAGCTTCTTCCTTAGTTGACGCCACGAACATTATATCATCCATATAGACAGTAACGTACGAAAATGCCAAATCGCCCACTGCTTTCTTCACTGCTCTTTGAAAAACCGACGGTGCGTTCTTTAGACCAAACGGCATCGCTAAAAACTCAAATTGTCCGTCGGGAGTGACGAATGCAGTGTACTCAATGGAGCTCTCGTGTAATAGGACCTGATAATACCCGCAAGCCATGTCCAAGCAAGTAAAGTATCTTGCTCCACGCAATCTAGCTATCTGATCGGAAATTAATGGTAGAGGAAACTTATCTGAAATGGTATTTCTATTTAATTCCCTATAATCGACACAGAGTTTTACAGATCCGTTTTTCTTTTTTACTAAAAGTGCTGGACTAGCATAAGGTGAACTGCTCGGCCTTATTACATTATAATCTATTAGCTCTTGAACTTTTGACCGGAGTAATTCTCTTTCACTGGGACTGAGTCTGTAAGGGCGTCTTTGCACAGTCTTGGTGGGTTCTACTAATCGAATTGACATTACACCAGTAGTTACGCGAGTTAAAGGAGTTCCGCGAATGAATAATTTTGAATGCTTTCTTAACACTCTTAATTGATTTCTATCTTCTCCCTGTGCTTCAGTTGCTAAATTATTAAAATCATTTTCGTAACTTTTTACAAAACATTCGTTAACTGTTTTGTCTTTAATTATTTCCACACCTTCTGTTGATACTATTGCAGAGTATCCTTGTGCTAAAATTTCGCGACCAATTACAATATTATTTTTCATATTAGTATCTTGGACTATTCCACTTAATGATATTACGTTATTTGTTCTTTTCCTAGACAGTTTGTGTGCTATGCTCTCTTTGACTAACGAGCATTCTGCGCCTGAATCAAATGTAATCGGAAAATTCTCACCTCGGTGCAACATAATTGCTTTTGGTTCATCAACGACACATAGGTTAACCCTCTTATGCACACGTTATCCTGGGTCACCATCCGAACTCTTGGGGCATTGAGTAGAGAATGTGTCCCGGCTCGTGACATCGATAGCATGTCACGACTTTAGCACGCACTGACGAAGCTCGCTGAGCTTCTCCAGACGTAGAAGGTTTCTGCACTCTGCATTCCGACTTCCTGTGTCCAAGCTTCCCACATGAGTAACATTTGATTGGTAATGTTTTAGCACGCTTTGCAATTGAATAATCGTCTGAAGAGCTGGAACGCTTATTGTCAAACGAAAAGACTTGTAACTCGGACTGTAAGTCTCGTCTGCTCCGTCCCTGTGTACGCAATTCGTTGTAGTCTGCGGTCATAGTTTGCTAAATGACCAAAAACAACCGATGCAGCAATTTGCTCATGATCCATGCCACGCCATTTTGTTAAAAGTGACGTCATTAGCCGACTTGCACACACGGCATGACACTCGCCAGAATTTGGGCGACTGTTCAGCAAATTCAAAATAGGCCGGTGTCTCTGAGTTTTCGTATCTTTGCTCGAAAAGCTGTCTAAATTGTTCCCATGTGATGCCTGGGTAGCAAATCTGCGATAACCACTGCGAAGAGCTTCCTTCCAATGACTTCGTCTAGGCCAAAATTAACGCACTACCTTGCAATGGTATTTCTTTTAGAACGAAGTCCACCGTAGCACACCATTGCCGTCGGAGTTAAGTCTCGGTAGAACAATTTCACCATCTTGTCGAGATTCACTAGGCGATGCACGAAAAGTTTTTGCTAGCTCCCAGAAGTTTCGATTTTGTTGTTCTAATAAAATGCGAAACTGCTCCTCATTTATTGTTGCTCTTGAGTTAGATCCCACTTCTGATAACGGCGAAGAGAAGAATTCAGGGTTTCCTGAATCGTTCATTCCGTTGTTGGATTCCATTTTTTCACTAATTTTGTGCAGCGAGTCTCGACGTGCTTATGCATATGCTGTCATCGTACATGTCTAGTGTTAAACAGTTCTACATCAGTCAAGATCTTCATTACTTAACACTGATCAATTCGCCTTAACAGTAGGCGCACAATTCAAATTATTAGAAATGCCTAATTCAATCTAAGACACATATATAAGTGATGACAAGATGTTTCTATTCACTA
The DNA here is from genome assembly GCF_018902025.1 of Drosophila willistoni. Taxonomy (NCBI): domain Eukaryota; kingdom Metazoa; phylum Arthropoda; class Insecta; order Diptera; family Drosophilidae; genus Drosophila; species Drosophila willistoni. Next base: position 31,194 of record NW_025814125.1, read on the forward strand.
ATTTTAATAAAATACAAATTAAAAAAGTAAAATGTTCCAATAAATAAATAAACATTTTTGGCGAAAAAACCATGGAATAACAATTTTTTTGGTATTATCTTTAGGAGCATATAAAACACACCCTTTAAATGTTCATTTATTTATTTAAATCTCAACAATTGCTAAGAATTTTTGTAAAAATTTTTGATCATGTTATTAAACTTAAACTTAAAGTAATGAACATTTTAAATAAATTTGTCCTTTTCTAACTCTAGAGTATTAAGCATTTAAAGTTCTCCAGTTATTTCGTAGTAAACAAGAAGATTTGAAATAAATATTGACGGATTTTACGTTGGCTAATATAAAAACTTATTAGAGTTAATACATTGAGAGCTTGAGAAAAGAGAGAAAGAATATGTAATTGGCCTGCTCCCACAAGATCTTTGAGACTAGGGCCATGGTACGGATCCCTTCTTTTAGGTGAATATTTTCGTTACTTTTTACGTTTTTCGTTTCGTTTTATTTTTTTGTGTGTTGACTGATGTGTCACGGCTATCAGTAAATACTTAATATAACTTTGCAACTAGATTTAGATTTCATGTCTTTTGTCGACGCTAAATGAAAATGTATCTCCTCGTATATGTAAGTTTGTTTGTATCCGCATATATATATATTTATATCTGCATCCAAGGGAATCTAAGCACAGTCATCATTCAGGTGAAAAATCGTCTGCGGATGTCATAAATTGGGGGAAATTTTCAACATTTATTATGTCTTTAAGAATTTTCAAAAAAATTAAAACCAAATTGAGGTACTATTGTTTATTTGAAAAAATAGCACAGTATAGCAAAGAGGCGTATCAAGAGGGAAATGTAAAGACTTTTAAATTCAAAATTTGAGGTTCAGTTAAGGAGTCAAACCCTATCAATCAAAAAATATCAAAGGAGCAAACATCGGCTATGCCGATGTTTATATACCCTTGCAGTCCTTGGTAATAATAATTTTACATGTTCAAAATTTGTTTTCAATTCAATTCATCAATATACAAACAAAACAATTTTGCACTCTATTAAATCGTTCATTCTTACATTCCGTTGACACTGCATTATTAGCTTCTATATGTGAGCCTTGCAGCTTAGCTGATTGGAGTGAACACAATTTTTTTTACGAATGAATATTTATTCCATCCTTTAAAGCAAAAAATTTTTTATGCTTCTCTATCTATTACCGAAATGTAAAAAATTAAATTTATTACAATTTCTACTCACATATTTTACCTACAATTGAAAAACCATCTAACTATTTCTTATATTCCAAAATGGTGACACATTTGCCTACATTCTAAAGAGAGAATTTGACAGTGGCATAATAAAAGTTTACCTATGATGACTTTGGAATTTATTGTAATGGACAATGTTCAGTGTGGCGATTTGAATAAACAATTAGACAAGCGAAAACAAAGCGAAAACAAACATTTTGGTGGAAACAGCCAATACACTGCCTTAGAGACTGCAAGTTTCCATTGTATGCAGTCAGTATTTGTTCACCACGGAAAAGGGCTTCTTAAATATATGATGCTGGACTTAATTCCACAAATATATTCATAGATGCCTATATACTTAAATACCTCAATGAGTAATAGGTTCAATCAAATTGCAAAATCCTCCAAAAAATTTAATGTGGTCATAAAATTTTAATTTGTGACTTGTTTTCGAAACGATGTTTGAATGTTGTATGAATATCGTAGACGCGGTTTCGAAGTTTGAATTTAGTTCGCGTTTTTAGGAAACACTAATATAAACGGGATATATAGATACTTATAAAACAAAACAACCACGAAACACCATAAACTTAAATTTTTAAATTCTGAAATTTTAACGAACACTAAGTTTAATTTTTAATTAAAAAATTACTTCTCGATTTTTGTGCTTTTGTGTAATTTTAACAAGCAATCGTTTGTTTTTCACTTAATTTTGATGTAAAAAAGTTATTACTTTGCAATTGTTAAATATAATGGTTAGATTTTCTAGATATAGGTTAGGTTAGTTTAAGCAGGCCATCCACTAGGAGTACCACAGACAGATTTTCGTCCGTGGGGTGCGGGAACGGGGGCTTATGTCTGACAGGACATCAAGAGTTGATAAATTGTTCGCTTGGCTGGATCCTGAAGCGTTTTCAGCAGATGGACTCCTATGTACCTAAGCCTCATCGCTGCCAAGGCTACACAGGAGGTTTGCAAGCGTTTTTGGAACATCCGCAACCTTTCATTTTCTGCAGTCCTTCACATGAGCTGTGTGTCCGATGAGCATGCCTGTGAGCATCCTGCAATCCTAGAATCTGCGCTGACGGTCTGTCGCCTTGCGTGCTGCACATAATCTTGGATATGACTAGTACGCTTACAGGATACAGGTTACAGGATCTTTTAAAATTTAGCCAAATTTCCAAATAAAAGAATTTATTTTTGTGGGACTTAATTTTGATATAGAGGTTTATATGTACTTATCGGCGAAGAGAGGAATTCAGGGTTTCCGGAATCGTTGATTCCGTTGTTGGATTCCATTTTTCCACTAATTTTGTGCAGCGAGTCTCGACATGCTTTACGGTTGACTTCCAGAAGGAAAAGAGACTGAATTCTCTGAACCGCACACCGAGCCACACTCGATGACAGCCTATGCTGTCATCGCACATATCTAGTGTTAAACAGTTCTACATCAGTCATGATATTCATTACTTAACACTGATCAATTCGCCTTAACAGTAGGCACACACTTCAAATTATTAGAAATGTCTAATTCAATCTCCGACACGGTCATCCTGACAAATTACACGTCCTCGTGAAGCAGGAGTGTTGGAGGAGAACTCCTGAATTTAAACTCATTAATTTAATTATTCTGAAATATTAACCATTGGGTTAAATAGCTAAACTACTAAACTAGTAAGCTAAACTATCGATATATCGCAGGCTCAAAGAGAGTTCAATCTAGCATCACTGGTGGCTCTCTTCTTGCGTTTCCCTTTACATTTTACTTTGTATTACTCTCTCTCGTAGCATATAAGAATTTAAGAGAACTCGAATGCGACTGACGCAAAAATAAATGGAAAACTACTAACGTCGTCTAATCTGATTGTGGCAAGGAAAGTTTTGATTCATCGAATCCAACGAGTAGCAGATTATTAATATGTCCGAGAAATTGGCCAACATTTTGGCGACCGTGACAGGACCAGAAACTTGCTGTTAAATAAGTTTTGGTTCAAGTGCAACTACGTTGGACTCGTTGTTTCATAACTTCTTAAGCTACCACAAGTTTCCGAAAAGGAATTGCAAGAGGCAATCAATCATCAAACACCCGTTGAGACATCTAGGAAGAAAAGTCGACATCATTAATGCATATGATACCACATTAACCTTTCCACATACTGCAGTAAAGTCATTGGAATAAAACCGCAAGTATTCAATCAAACAAATACTGTACTCGCACATGTCCAATAAGAGAAAACCGAACAGTTATATTTTCATCGTTTGTCATTCCACTCTTTACATATCGAACACAAACAAGCGTGAGTGCCTGCGCCAACTGTACGTCAAAAAACAGTTAAGTTTGCGAACATACACATATAACTATTCAACATTCGCGTTGGTTCTGCTACTTGGAGGTGTTGTTGGCGTTTATTGAAGCATTAGACGGTTCAAACACTCCCGTAAGCTCAAAGGGAACAGACAAACTAACAAATCTTAGATCCCAGCGGACTCAGTTTGAATATCATATTCGAACTTTACATGAAAAGATCATTGCTAATAGCGACCAAGAAGATGCCGATACACTAGACTGCAGACTTCAAATACTTGAATCTCATTATAGACAAATTACTCACATTGAAACACAAATGGAAAATTTGTACGTAATTGATAAAGAGCGCAGTAATTTAGATGAAATGTACATAAAGGTCAAGGTACATTTATTGTCTCTTTTACAAAGGAAGCGTTCAACGGGACCAGTAAACACATCGGATATGAGTTTTATGAGTTCTTCAATGTCTCCTACAGTGGTTCACAGTCAACGATTACCTAAACTGAAATTACCCAGTTTCGATGGTAAATATTCAGCGTTTAAGAGATTCAAAACGTCTTTCCTGAATCTAATTCACAACGATACCCACATGCCCACATAAACTGAAATTACCCAGTTTCGATGGTAAATATTCAGCGTTTAAGAGATTCAAAACGTCTTTCCTGAATCTAATTCACAACGATACCCACATGCCAACAATTGATAAGTTCAATTATCTTCTCGAATGTTTATCGGGACCTGCACTGGAGGTCGTGCAGTCGTTCCAATTCACCGAACAAAACTACAGTCAAGCTTGGTCAATATTAGCTTGATCAGAAGCTCATCGATAATGCGTACGCTATTCACGGATCACTTCTTACACTAGGATCAACTGAGGAAATAATGAATAACATCATGATTCACATACTTCTTACGAAAGTTGATGCCGAGACCAAAGGCGTCTACGACGAAAAGCAAAGCTTCGACAAGCTTTCAACGTGGGAGGAATTCTGCACAATTCTTCATCGCCGCTGCCAGTTCCTAGAAAGTCATCAGACAGGTCAACTCGGTCAGCGCAATAGTTCACTAGGAGGAAAACGACCATCAACGTCAAAGGCATTCCTCAATATTAACTCTTAATGCTTACACTGCCATTCGACGGCACACTATGTTAGTAATTGTAAATCATTTGGAGAGTTATCGCTACAACAAAGGTTCGAAACAGTCAAACGGACCGATGCATGTCTTAACTGTCTGCGAACGGGACATCGCGTCAAGGATTGTCCCTCACTCTCCCGGTGCAAGGTGTGCCGATCGGCTCATCATACGTTATTGCATCAATTCGCCCCCACCCCGATAAAAAACCTATCATCATCGATTCAATCTGTTAATGCAATAACTAATTCACAAAGCACTTCGGTTTTAACGAACACTGATAAAAAGGGGACACATAATGGATAAGTCTGGCCAATTACATACTGTACGGGCACAGATTCATGTTCTGAACTTAATTTTATTACAGAAGAGACTGCCAAGCGGCTAAATCTGGATAGGACTCGTGTATCTCAAGAATTCAGCGGCATTACCGGAAGCAGTCAAGGCATTAAACACAATGCGTTTGCCACAATACGTTCTAGGCATTCATCATTTACGTGGTCCGCCAACTTTGCCGTCATTAAGAAAATTTGTGCTCAGCAACCACACGAGCATATCGATACATCAAATTGGACCATACCTACGGATATCAATCTAGCCGATCCGTATTTCAACGAGCCCCACAAGATACACATTTTAATAAACACGAATGGGCTGTTTGCAGCAATCCTCGATGGTCAGCAAGGCTTGGGCGAAAACATGCCATATTTAATCAACTCGGAATATGGATGGATAGTTGGTGGAAATTTGGAAACCACACACGATAGGCCTCGACAACAATGTTTGTTGGTACACGTCAACCCATCACTTGATCTTCTAGTTAAAAGATTTTGGGAAATTGAAGACTTTGAGTTTGTTGGTAACCGACAAACCAAAGAAGAACAGTAATGCGAAAGCCATTTTTGTAAAAATGCAATTGTAAAATCGGATGGAAGACTCCAAGTTCGACTTCCATTTAAGGAACCCCAGAGAAATTAGGATTATCCTACGACAACGCAGTACTGCGTTTCAAATCCTTAGAAAATCGTCTCGACGCGACGATCAACTAAAAAAAGCATATGTAGATTTCATCAACGAGTATGTAAACTTGGCCACATGTCTACCAAAACTGTCGCAAGCCACAACGAACCGCATTATTACATACCTCATCATTGCGTGTTGCGCAAAGCGTTACTACGAAACTTAGAGTTGTGTTTGATGCTTCGGCTAAAACATCATCGGGAAAATCATTAAATGAGCTGTTAATGATTGGCCCCACAATTCAACAAGACATATTTATAACATTTCTATCATTTCGTCTGAACAGGTATGCACTTACAGGCGACATAGCCAAGATGTATCGCCAATTTGTCATAGATCCAAGAGACCGGAGATTTCAGCGCATTGTATGGCGACCAACAAAAACAGAAGAACTAAAAACTTACGAGCTCAACACCGTGACATATGGCATGTCAGCTGCACCCTTCTTAGCTATCAGAGGCGTTCACCATATTGCCGATTTGTACTCACATAATCATCCTATAGGAGCTAAAACATTACGCAACGACTTATATGTGGATGACTTGCTAACCGGAGCTGATAGCGTAACCGAGCTTCAACACATTAAAAATGATACAGTAGACATCTTAGCACAGGTTGGATTGTATCTTACAAAATTTAGTAGCAACTGCAAGGAAATTACGACAACTTCAGAGGACGAAGTATTTATCGCCATGGAAGATCAAGACACTACCAAAACTCTAGGAATGACGTGGATGCCCAGCAGTGACATCTTTACATTTCGATACATTTGTGACCACCAAGAACCATTTACCAAACGATCAATTCTTTCAGTAGTAGCAAGAATGTTTGACTTGCTGGGATTCATAAGTCCGGTCATTGTTCGGTGCAAAATTCTTATGCAAGACTTGACACTCAAGGGCCTAGATTGGGATGAGCCTGTCGATGGTCGAATTAAGGAAAGATGGAAAGAAGTTTTACAGGATCTTAAAGACTTATCAAATCTACAGATACCACGATATGTGAACACATCAAAAACGTATCGCTGCGAAATACACGGATTCGCTGACGCATCCGAAAGAGCGTACGGATGCTGTCTTTATGTTCGATCAGAACTCCCGAGTGGATTCAAAGTCACTTTACTCGTTAATATTATACATCGACAAGGTATACTTTTGGACCGATTCAAAAATTGTTCTGCAATGGCTGAGACTTCATGCATCAACACTAAATTGTTTTGTAGCAAACAGAGTATCAGAGTTACAACAACACACGGAAGAAATAATATGGAAGCACGTCCCTTCTAACAAGAATCCAGCAGACATTGTTTCTCGTGGTTGTCGGACATCAGAGCTGCAAACAAGCATGTGGATAACAGGGCCAACATTCTTAAAATTGTCTAAGGCCGAATGGCCAATTCTTAGGGAACCACTTCCGCCGCCTATCGAAGTAAGAACCAAGTCAGCACTTCTTTGTAGCAGAGCAGACAACGCTAATTCACAATCTATTCTAAATATGATCATAAATAATTCTTCATCGTATATTCGAAACGTTCGAATTGTTTCATACCTACCTCTATCGCAGCGTGAACAAAGTGAAGCCTGATCGCACTCTAAGTTCATCATCAATAGCCGATATTCGCATTACTGAGACAGAAATGTATCAATCGTTTTGGAAAATTGTTGCACTAATACAACAAGAATGTTATGCTGATGAAATATCTTTACTAAAAAACAAAAAACCTTAACACCGTGTCTACAGCGTTTGACACCATTCATGCACACAATGACATTTGAACAAACATTTGCAGTATGTGTAATGAGAGTCGGAGGACGTCTCGAAAACGGAGACCTTCCATTCAACGCCAAGCACCAGGCCCTGCTACCTCAAAATCATCGTTTTACCAAGTTATACATTGAATTCTTACACATCAAAAATCTTCACGCTGGCCCAAAGTTTATTTTATCTCTTTTACGAGAACGAATTTGGGTAATCAACGCACGAGCGTTGATTAGAAAAATTGTGCGAAACTGCATCCGCTGCTTTCACTTTAAACCTCGCCTCATGACTCAACTGATAGGCAATCTTCCTGCTGATCGACTACGAGCTGAAAGACCATTCCTAGTAACAGGAGTAGATTTTTGCGGCCCATTTTTCACGTCTTACAGGATTCGCGGAAAGCCGCCGTACAAAACATATGCGGCAATTTTTGTATGTTTTGCTTCATAGGCGATTCATATTGAATTAGTCTCCGAATTGTCAACAAATGCATTTCAGCTTTGTATACGTAGATTTGTAGCGCGCCGTGGTGTACCATTGCGCATGGTGTGCGACAACGCCACAAACTTTGTTGGCGCTGATACAAGGCTAGCTGAGTTTAAGTCAAAATTGTTTAACTCAGACGTCATAGATCACATAAAAACATATAGTTCAATTAAAGGATTTAACTTTTGCTTTATCCCCCCTAGAGCTCCACAATTTGGCGGCCTCTGGGAAGCGTCAGTGAAATCAGCGAAGACACTGGCTCTGAAGAATATTTCAAACGCATCTCTTACTTTGAGGAACTACTCACTGTGTTCTCGGATGTGGAAGCTATCCTTAATTCAAGGCCAATAGCACCCACTTCAGATGACCCCAACGTTTTCAATGCTCTCACTCCTGGGCATTTGCTGATTGGAACCGAATTAACGTCAGTCCAGAATCATTACTTTACCATTCCACGGACCCTCCCGGAACGGAAATTCGGTATCTGGATAGATGGCAGCGAGTGACCTATTTGAAAGAACAATTCTGGACACTGTGGGCACCGGATTATGTTTATAACTTACAACAACGCAGCAAATGGATTTACGGAAAAGCAAATGTGGCCCTGGGACAACTAGTTAAAGTACATGAAGACAACGTGCCGGCTCAACATTGGCCTTTAGCTCTTGCTAACACTACTCTTGTAGTGTCTGTAAATGCCGGACCTGATGACAAAATTCGAGTAGTCGAATTTAGGACTGCAAAAGGAATCTTCAAAAGGCCAATTTACAAGATCGCTCCGCTTCCAGAAGCATTTATTTGAAAGTTGGTTCTTTCAAGGGGGAGCATGTTGGAGGAGAACTCCTGAATTTAAATTCATTAATTTAATTATTCTGAAATATTAACCATTGGGTTAAATAGCTAAACTATCGATATATCGCAAACTCAAAGAGAGTTCAATCTAGCATCACTGTTGGCTCTCTTCTTGCGATTCCCTTTACATTTTACTTTGTATTACTCTCTCTCGTAGCATATAAGAATTTAAGAATTTACTGTACCAAGAGAACTCGAATGCGACGGACGCAAAAATAAATGGAAAACTACTAACGTCGTCTAATCTGATTGTGGCAAGGAAAGTTTTGATTCATTGAATCCAACGAGTAGCAGATTATTAATATGTCCGAGAAATTGTCCAACATTTTGGCGACCGTGACAGGACCAGAAACTTGCTGTTAAATAAGTTTTGGTTCAATTGCAACTAAGTTGGACTCGTTGTTTCATAACTTCTTAAGCTACCACAAGTTTCCGAAAAGGAATTGCAAGAGGCAATCAATCATCAAACATCCGTTGAGACCTCTAGGAAGAAAAGTCGACATCATTAATGCATATGATACCACATTAACCTCTCCACATACTGCAGTAAAGCCATTGGAATAAAACCGCAAGTATTCAATCAAACAAATACTGTACTCGCACATGTCCAATAAGAGAAAACCGAACAGTTATATTTTCATCGTTTGTCATTCCACTCTTTACATATCGAACACAAACAAGCGAGAGTGCCTGCGCCAACTGTACGTCAAAAAACAGTTAAGTTTGCGAACATACACATATATCTATTCAACATTCGCGTTGGTTCTGCTACTTGGAGGTGTTGTTGGCGTTTATTGAAGCATTATGGGCAAAGACGGTTCAAACACTCCCGTAAGCTCAAAGGGAACAGACAAACTAACAAATCTTAGATCCCAGCGGACTCAGTTTGAAAATCATATTCGAACTTTACATGAAAAGATCATTGCTACTAGCGACCAAGAAGATGCCGATACACTAGACTGCAGACTTCAAATACTTGAATCTCATTATAGGCAAATTACTCACATTGAAACACAAATGGAAAATTTGTACGTAATTGATAAAGAGCGCAGTAATTTAGATGAAATGTACATAAAGGTCAAGGTACATTTATTGTCTCTTTTACAAAGTAAGCGTTCAACGGGACCAGTAAACACATCGGATATGAGTTTTATGAGTTCTTCAATGTCTCCTACAGTGGTTCACAGTCAACGATTACCTAAACTGAAATTACCCAGTTTCGATGGTAAATATTCAGCGTTTAAGAGATTCAAAACGTATTTCCTGAATCTAATTCACAACGATACCCACATGCCAACAATTGATAAGTTCAATTATCTTCTCGAATGTTTATCGGGACCTGCACTGAAGGTCGTGCAGTCGTTCCAATTCACCGAACAAAACTACAGTCAAGCTTGGTCAATATTAGCTTGATCAGAAGCTCATCGATAATGCGTACGCTATTCACGGATCACTTCTTACACTAGGATCAACTGACTAAATAATGAATAACATCATGATTCACATACTTCTTACGAAAGTTGATGCCGAGACCAAAGGCGTCTACGACGAAAAGCAAAGCTTCGACAAGCTTTCAACGTGGGAGGAATTCTGCACAATTCTTCATCGCCGCTGCCAGTTCCTAGAAAGTCATCAGACAGGTCAACTCGGTCAGCGCAATAGTTCACTAGGAGGAAAACGACCATCAACGTCAAAGGCATTCCTCAATATTAACTCTTAATGCTTACACTGCCATTCGACGGCACACTATGTTAGTAATTGTAAATCATTTGGAGAGTTATCGCTACAACAAAGGTTCGAAACAGTCAAACGGACCGATGCATGTCTTAACTGTCTGCGAACGGGACATCGCGTCAAGGATTGTCCCTCACTCTCCCGGTGCAAGGTGTGCCGATCGGCTCATCATACGTTATTGCATCAATTCGCCCCCACCCCGATAAAAAACCTATCATCATCGATTCAATCTGTTAATGCAATAACTAATTCACAAAGCACTTCGGTTTTAACGAACACTGATAAAAAGGGGACACATAATGGATAAGTCTGGCCAATTACATACTGTACGGGCACAGATTCATGTTCTGAACTTAATTTTATTACAGAAGAGACTGCCAAGCGGCTAAATCTGGATAGGACTCGTGTATCTCAAGAATTCAGCGGCATTACCGGAAGCAGTCAAGGCATTAAACACAATGCGTTTGCCACAATACGTTCTAGGCATTCATCATTTACGTGGTCCGCCAACTTTGCCGTCATTAAGAAAATTTGTGCTCAGCAACCACACGAGCATATCGATACATCAAATTGGACCATACCTACGGATATCAATCTTGCCGATCCGTATTTCAACGAGCCCCACAAGATACACATTTTAATAAACACGAATGGGCTGTTTGCAGCAATCCTCGATGGTCAGCAAGGCTTGGGCGAAAACATGCCATATTTAATCAACTCGGAATATGGATGGATAGTTGGTGGAAATTTGGAAACCACACACGATAGGCCTCGACAACAATGTTTGTTGGTACACGTCAACCCATCACTTGATCTTCTAGTTAAAAGATTTTGGGAAATTGAAGACTGTGAGTTTGTTGCGTCCGCAAAGCGTTACTACGAAACTTAGAGTTGTGTTTGATACTTCGGCTAAAACATCATCGGGAAAATCATTAAATGAGCTGTTAATGACACAATCCCCACAATTCAACAAGACCTATTTATAACATTTCTATCATTTCAGCGCATTGTATGGCCACCAACAAAAACAGAAGAACTAAAAACTTACGAGCTCAACACCGTGACATATGGCATGTCAGCTGCACCCTTCTTAGCTATCAGAGGCGTTCACCATATTGCCGATTTGTATTCACATGATCATCCTATAGGAGCTAAAACATTACGCAACGACTTATATGTGGATGACTTGCTAACCGAAGCTGATAGCGTAACCGAGCTTCAACACATTAAAAATGATACAGTAGACATCTTAGCTCAGGCTGGATTGCATCTTACAAAATTTAGTAGCAACTGCAAGGAAATTACGACAACTTCAGAGGACGAAGTATTTATCGCCATGGAAGATCAAGACACTACCAAAACTCTGGGAATGACGTGGATGCCCAGCAGTGACATCTTTACATTTCGATATATTTGTGACCACCAAGAACCATTTACCAAACGATCAATCTTTCAGTAGTATCAAGAATGTTTGACTTGCTGGGATTCATAAGTCCGGTCATTTGTTCGGTGCAAAATTCTTATGCAAGACTTGACACTCAAGGGCCTAGATTGGGATGAGCCTGTCGATGGTCGAATTAAGGAAAGATGGAAAGAACTTTTACAGGATCTTAAAGACTTATCAAATCTACAAATACCACGATATGTGAACACATCAAAAACGTATCGATCCGAAATACACGGATTCGCTGACGCATCCGAAAGAGCGTACGGATGCTGCCTTTATGTTCGATCAGAACTCCCGAGTGGATTCAAAGTCACTTTACTCGTTACGAAATCAAAGATAGCAAAGATAGATAGAACTGTGCGGATCATTGTTGCTCAGTCGGACTTGGCGCAAATTCGAAAGGACATTAATATTATACATCGACAAGGTATACTTTTGGACCGATTCAAAAATTGTTCTGCAATGGCTGAGACTTCATGCATCAACACTAAATTGTTTTGTAGCAAACAGAGTATCAGAGTTACAACAACACACGGAAGAAATAATATGGAAGCACGTCCCTTCTAACAAGAATCCAGCAGACATTGTTTCTCGTGGTTGTCGGACATCAGAGCTGCAAACAAGCATGTGGATAACAGGGCCAACATTCTTAAAATTGTCTAAGGCCGAATGGCCAATTCTTAGGGAACCACTTCCGCCGCCTATCGAAGTAAGAACCAAGTCAGCACTTCTTTGTAGCAGAGCAGACAACGCTAATTCACAATCTATTCTAAATATGATCATAAATAATTCTTCATCGTATATTCGAATCGTTCGAATTGTTTCATACCTCTATCGCAGCGTGAACAAAGTGAAGCCTGATCGCACTCTAAGTTCATCATCAATAGCCGATATTCGCATTACTGAGACAGAAATGTATCAATCGTTTTGGAAAATTGTTGCACTAATACAACAAGAATGTTATGCTGATGAAATATCTTTACTAAAAAACAAACAAACCTGAACACCGTCTCTACAGCGTTTGACACCATTCATGCACACAATGACATTTGAACAAACTGCAGTATGTGTAATGAGAGTCGGAGGACGTCTCGAAAACGGAGACCTTCCATTCAACGCCAAGCACCAGGCCCTGCTACCTCGAAATCATCGTTTTACCAAGTTATACATTGAATTCTTACACATCAAAAATCTTCACGCTGGCCCAAAGTTTATTTTATCTCTTTTACGAGAACGAATTTGGGTAATCAACGCACGAGCGTTGATTAGAAAAATTGTGCGAAACTGCATCCGCTGCTTTCACTTTAAACCTCGCCTCATGACTCAACTGATAGGCAATCTTCCTGCTGATCGACTACGAGCTGAAAGACCATTCCTAGTAACAGGAGTAGATTTTTGCGGCCCATTTTTCACGTCTTACAGGATTCGCGGAAAGCCGCCGTACAAAACATATGCGGCAATTTTTGTATGTTTTGCTTCATAGGCGATTCATATTGAATTAGTCTCCGAATTGTCAACAAATGCATTTCAGCTTTGTATACGTAGATTTGTAGCGCGCCGTGGTGTACCATTGCGCATGGTGTGCGACAACGCCACAAACTTTGTTGGCGCTGATACAAGGCTAGCTGAGTTTAAGTCAAAATTGTTTAACTCAGACGTCATAGATCACATAAAAACATATAGTTCAATTAAAGGATTTAACTTTTGCTTTATCCCCCCTAGAGCTCCACACTTTGGCGGCCTCTGGGAAGCGTCAGTGAAATCAGCGAAGACACTAGCTCTGAAGAATATTTATAGCACCCACTTCAGATGACCCCAACGTTTTCAATGCTCTCACTCCTGGGCATTTGCTGATTGGAACCGAATTAACGTCAGTCCCAGAATCATTACTTTACCATTCCACGGACCCTCCCGGAACGGAAATTCGGTATCTGGATAGATGGCAGCGAGTGACCTATTTGAAAGAACAATTCTGGACACTGTGGGCACGGGATTATGTTTATAACTTACAACAACGCAGCAAATGGATTTACGGATAAGCAAATGTGGCCTTGGGACAACTAGTTAAAGTACAATGCAAAAGGAATCTTCAAAAAGCCAATTTACAAGATCGCTCCGCTTCCAGAAGCATTTATTTGAAAGTTGGTTCTTTCAACAGGGGGAGCATGTTGGAGGAGAACTGCTGAATTTAAATTCATTAATTTAATTATTCTGAAATATTAACCATTGGGTTAAATAGTTAAACTATCGATATATCGCAAGCTCAAAGAGAGTTCAATCTAGCATCACTGTTGGCTCTCTTCTTGCGTTTCCCTTTACATTTTACTTTGTATTACACTCTCTCGTAGCATATAAGAATTTAAGAATTTACTGTACCAAGAGAACTCGAATGCGACGGACGCAAAAATAAATGGAAAACTACTAACGTCGTCTAATCTGATTGTGGCAAGGAAAGTTTTGATTCATCGAATCCAACGAGTAGCAGATTATTAATATGTTCGAGAAATTGTCCAACATTTTGGCGACCGTGACAGGACCAGAAAATTGCTGTTAAATAAGTTTTGGTTCAATTGCAACTAAGTTGGACTCGTTGTTTCATAACTTCTTAAGCTACCACAAGTTTCCGAAAAGGAATTGCAAGAGGCAATCAATCATCAAACACCCGTTGAGACATCTAGGAAGAAAAGTCGACATCATTAATGCATATGATACCACATTAACCTCTCCACATACTGCAGTAAAGTCATTGGAATAAAACCGCAAGTATTCAATCAAACAAATACTGTACTCGCACATGTCCAATAAGAGAAAACCGAACAGTTATATTTTCGTCGTTTGTCATTCCACTCTTTACATATCGAACACAAACAAGCGTGAGTGCCTGCGCCAACTGTACGTCAAAAAACAGTTAAGTTTGCGAACATACACATATAACTATTCAACATTCGCGTTGGTTCTGCTACTTGGAGGTGTTGCTGGCGTTTATTGAAGCATTATGGGCAAAGACGGTTCAAACACTCCCGTAAGCTCAAAGGGAACAGACAAACTAACAAATCTTAGATCCCAGCGGACTCAGTTTGAAAATCATATTCGAACTTTACATGAAAAGATCATTGCTACTAGCGACCAAGAAGATGCCGATACACTAGACTGCAGACTTCAAATACTTGAATCTCATTATAGGCAAATTACTCACATTCAAACACAAATTGAAAATTTGTACGTAATTTATAAAGAGCGCAGTAATTTAGATGAAATGTACATAAAGGTCAAGGTACATTTATTGTCTCTTTTACAAAGGAAACGTTCAACGGGACCAGTAAACACATCGGATATGAGTTTTATGAGTTCTTCAATGTCTCCTACAGTGGTTCACAGTCAATGATTACCTAAACTGAAATTACCCAGTTTCGATGGTAAAAATTCAGCGTTTAAGAGATTCAAAACGTCTTTCCTGAATCTAATTCACAACGATACCCACATGCCAACAATTGATAAGTTCAATTATCTTCTCGAATGTTTATCGGGACCTGCACTGGAGGTCGTGCAGTCGTTCCAATTCACCGAACAAAACTACAGTCAAGCTTGGTCAAGATTAGAAGCTCGCTACGACAACGTCGTTCTAATCTTCCATGATTGTATATCGAGTCTCTTCAATTTACCATTAGTCAAGCAACCAGAAGCAAGACTTTTGCAGAAGCTCATCGATAATGCGTACGCTATTCACAGATCACTTCTTACACTAGGATCAACTGAGGAAATAATGAATAGCATCATGATTCACATACTTCTGACGAAAGTTGATGCCGAGACCAAAGGCGTCTACGACGAAAAGCAAAGCTTCGACAAGCTTTCAACGTGGGAGGAATTCTGCACAATTCTTCATCGCCGCTGCCAGTTCCTAGAAAGTCATCAGACAGGTCAACTCGGTCAGCGCAATAGTTCACTAGGAGGAAAACGCCCATCAACGTCAAAGGCATTCCTCAATATTAACTCTTAATGCTTACACTGCCATTCGACGGCACACTATGTTAGTAATCATTTGGAGAGTTATCGCTACAACAAAGGTTCGAAACAGTCAAACAGACCGATGCATGTCTTAACTGTCTGTGAACGGGACATGGCGTCAAGGATTGTCCCTCACTCTCCCGGTGCAAGGTGTGCCGATCGGCTCATCATACGTTATTGCATCAATTCGCCCCCACCCCGATAAAAAACCTATCATCATCGATTCAATCTGTTAATGCAATAACTAATTCACAAAGCACTTCGGTTTTAACGAACACTGATAAAAAGGGGACACATAATGGATAAGTCTGGCCAATTACATACTGTACGGGCACAGATTCATGTTCTGAACTTAATTTTATTACAGAAGAGACTGCCAAGCGGCTAAATCTGGATAGGACTCGTGTATCTCAAGAATTCAGCGGCATTACCGGAAGCAGTCAAGGCATTAAACACAATGCGTTTGCCACAATACGTTCTAGGCATTCATCATTTACGTGGTCCGCCAACTTTGCCGTCATTAAGAAAATTTGTGCTCAGCAACCACACGAGCATATCGATACATCTAATTGGACCATACCTACGGATATCAATCTAGCCGATCCGTATTTCAACGAGCCCCACAAGATACACATTTTAATAAACACGAATGGGCTGTTTGCAGCAATCCTCGATGGTCAGCAAGGCTTGGGCGAAAACATGCCATATTTAATCAACTCGGAATATGGATGGATAGTTGGTGGAAATTTGGAAACCACACACGATAGGCCTCGACAACAATGTTTGTTGGTACACGTCAACCCATCACTTGATCTTCTAGTTAAAAGATTTTGGGAAATTGAAGACTCTGAGTTTGTTGCGTCCGCAAAACGTTACTACGAAACTTAGAGTTGTGTTTGATGCTTCGGCTAAAACATCATCGGGAAAATCATTAAATGAGCTGTTAACGACACAATCCCCACAATTCAACAAGACCTATTTATAACATTTCTATCATTTCAGCGCATTGTATGGCCACCAACAAAAACAGAAGAACTAAAAACTTACGAGCTCAACACCGTGACATATGGCATGTCAGCTGCACCCTTCTTAGCTATCAGAGGCGTTCACCATATTGCCGATTTGTATTCACATGATCATCCTATAGGAGCTAAAACATTACGCAACGACTTATATGTGGATGACTTGCTAACCGGAGCTGATAGCGTAACCGAGCTTCAACACATTAAAAATGATACAGTAGACATCTTAGCACAGGCTGAATTGCATCTTACAAATTTAGTAGCAACTGCAAGGAAATTACGACAACTTCAGAGGACGAAGTATTTATCACCATGGAAGATTAAGACACTATTAAAAGTCTGGGAATGACGTGGATGCCCAGCAGTGACATCTTTACATTTCGATATATTTGTGACCACCAAGAACCATTTACCAAACGATCAATCTTTCAGTAGTAGCAATAAATGGAAAATAAATGGAAACTACTAACGTCGTCTAATCTGATTGTGGCAAGGAAAGTTTTGATTCATCGAATCCAACGAGTAGCAGATTATTAATATGTTCGAGAAATTGTCCAACATTTTGGCGACCGTGACAGGACCAGAAAATTGCTGTTAAATAAGTTTTGGTTCAATTGCAACTAAGTTGGACTCGTTGTTTCATAACTTCTTAAGCTACCACAAGTTTCCGAAAAGGAATTGCAAGAGGCAATCAATCATCAAACACCCGTTGAGACATCTAGGAAGAAAAGTCGACATCATTAATGCATATGATACCACATTAACCTCTCCACATACTGCAGTAAAGTCATTGGAATAAAACCGCAAGTATTCAATCAAACAAATACTGTACTCGCACATGTCCAATAAGAGAAAACCGAACAGTTATATTTTCGTCGTTTGTCATTCCACTCTTTACATATCGAACACAAACAAGCGTGAGTGCCTGCGCCAACTGTACGTCAAAAAACAGTTAAGTTTGCGAACATACACATATAACTATTCAACATTCGCGTTGGTTCTGCTACTTGGAGGTGTTGCTGGCGTTTATTGAAGCATTATGGGCAAAGACGGTTCAAACACTCCCGTAAGCTCAAAGGGAACAGACAAACTAACAAATCTTAGATCCCAGCGGACTCAGTTTGAAAATCATATTCGAAATTTACATGAAAAGATCATTGCTACTAGCGACCAAGAAGATGCCGATACACTAGACTGCAGACTTCAAATACTTGAATCTAATTATAGGCAAATTACTCACATTCAAACACAAATTGAAAATTTGTACGTAATTGATAAAGAGCGCAGTAATTTAGATGAAATGTACATAAAGGTCAAGGTACATTTATTGTCTCTTTTACAAAGGAAACGTTCAACGGGACCAGTAAACACATCGGATATGAGTTTTATGAGTTCTTCAATGACTCCTACAGTGGTTCACAGTCAACGATTACCTAAACTGAAATTACCCAGTTTCGATGGTAAATATTCAGCGTTTAAGAGATTCAAAACGTCTTTCCTGAATCTAATTCACAACGATACCCACATGCCCACATAAACTGAAATTACCCAGTTTCGATGGTAAATATTCAGCGTTTAAGAGATTCAAAACGTCTTTCCTGAATCTAATTCACAACGATACCCACATGCCAACAATTGATAAGTTCAATTATCTTCTCGAATGTTTATCGGGACCTGCACTGGAGGTCGTGCAGTCGTTCCAATTCACCGAACAAAACTACAGTCAAGCTTGGTCAATATTAGCTTGATCAGAAGCTCATCGATAATGCGTACGCTATTCACGGATCACTTCTTACACTAGGATCAACTGAGGAAATAATGAATAACATCATGATTCACATACTTCTTACGAAAGTTGATGCCGAGACCAAAGGCGTTTACGACGAAAAGCAAAGCTTCGACAAGCTTTCAACGTGGGAGGAATTCTGCACAATTCTTCATCGCCGCTGCCAGTTCCTAGAATGTCATCAGACAGGTCAACTCGGTCAGCGCAATAGTTCACTAGGAGGAAAACGCCCATCAACGTCAAAGGCATTCCTCAATATTAACTCTTAATGCTTACACTGCCATTCGACGGCACACTATGTTAGTAATTGTAAATCATTTGGAGAGTTATCGCTACAACAAAGGTTCGAAACAGTCAAACGGACCGATGCATGTCTTAACTGTCTGCGAACGGGACATCGCGTCAAGGATTGTCCCTCACTCTCCCGGTGCAAGGTGTGCCGATCGGCTCATCATACGTTATTGCATCAATTCGCCCCCACCCCGATAAAAAACCTATCATCATCGATTCAATCTGTTAATGCAATAACTAATTCACAAAGCACTTCGGTTTTAACGAACACTGATAAAAAGGGGACACATAATGGATAAGTCTGGCCAATTACATACTGTACGGGCACAGATTCATGTTCTGAACTTAATTTTATTACAGAAGAGACTGCCAAGCGGCTAAATCTGGATAGGACTCGTGTATCTCAAGAATTCAGCGGCATTACCGGAAGCAGTCAAGGCATTAAACACAATGCGTTTGCCACAATACGTTCTAGGCATTCATCATTTACGTGGTCCGCCAACTTTGCCGTCATTAAGAAAATTTGTGCTCAGCAACCACACGAGCATATCGATACATCAAATTGGACCATACCTACGGATATCAATCTTGCCGATCCGTATTTCAACGAGCCCCACAAGATACACATTTTAATAAACACGAATGGGCTGTTTGCAGCAATCCTCGATGGTCAGCAAGGCTTGGGCGAAAACATGCCATATTTAATCAACTCGGAATATGGATGGATAGTTGGTGGAAATTTGGAAACCACACACGATAGGCCTCGACAACAATGTTTGTTGGTACACGTCAACCCATCACTTGATCTTCTAGTTAAAAGATTTTGGGAAATTGAAGACTGTGTGTTTGTTGCGTCCGCAAAACGTTACTACGAAACTTAGAGTTGTGTTTGATGCTTCGGCTAAAACATCATCGGGAAAATCATTAAATGAGCTGTTAATGACACAATCCCCACAATTCAACAAGACCTATTTATAACATTTCTATCATTTCAGCGCATTGTATGGCCACCAACAAAAACAGAAGAACTAAAAACTTACGAGCTCAACACCGTGACATATGGCATGTCAGCTGCACCCTTCTTAGCTATCAGAGGCGTTCACCATATTGCCGATTTGTATTCACATGATCATCCTATAGAAGCTAAAACATTACGCAACGACTTATATGTGGATGACTTGCTAACCGGAGCTGATAGCGTAACCGAGCTTCAACACATTAAAAATGATACAGTAGACATCTTAGCACAGGCTGGATTGCATCTTACAAAATTTAGTAGCAACTGCAAGGAAATTACGACAACTTCAGAGGACGAAGTATTTATCACCATGGAAGATTAAGACACTATTAAAACTCTGGGAATGACGTGGATGCCCAGCAGTGACATCTTTACATTTCGATATATTTGTGACCACCAAGAACCATTTACCAAACGATCAATCTTTCAGTAGTAGCAAGAATGTTTGACTTGCTGGGATTCATAAGTCCGGTCATTGTTCGGTGCAAAATTCTTATGCAAGACTTGACACTCAAGGGCCTAGATTGGGATGAGCCTGTCGATGGTCGAATTAAGGAAAGATGGAAAGAACTTTTACAGGATCTCAAAGACTTATCAAATCTACAAATACCACGATATGGGAACACATCAAAAACGTATCGGATGCTGCCTTTATGTTCGATCAGAACTCCCGAGTGGATTCAAAGTCACTTTACTCGTTACGAAATCAAAGATAGCACCTACCAAGACACAGTCATTGCCTAAGTTAGAACTGTGCGGATCATTGTTGCTCAGTCGGACTTGGCGCAAATTCGAAAGGACATTAATATTATACATCGACAAGGTATACTTTTGGACCGATTCAAAAATTGTTCTGCAATGGCTGAAACTTCATGCATCAACACTAAATTGTTTTGTAGCAAACAGAGTATCAGAGTTACAACAACACACGGAAGAAATAATATGGATGCACGTCCCTTCTAACAAGAATCCAGCAGACATTGTTTCTCGTGGTTGTCGGACATCAGAGCTGCAAACAAGCATGTGGATAACAGGGCCAACATTCTTAAAATTGTCTAAGGACGAATGGCCAATTCTTAGGGAACCACTTCCGCCGCCTATCGAAGTAAGAACCAAGTCAGCACTTCTTTGTAGCAGAGCAGACAACGCTAATTCACAATCTATTCTAAATATGAACATAAATAATTCTTCATCGTATATTCAAATCGTTCGAATTGTTTCATACCTCTATCGCAGCGTGAACAAAGTGAAGCCTGATCGCACTCTAAGTTCATCATCAATAGCCGATATTCGCATTACTGAGACAGAAATGTATCAATCGTTTTGGAAAATTGTTGCACTAATACAACAAGAATGTTATGCTGATGAAATATCTTTACTAAAAAACAAACAAACCTTAACACCGTGTCTACAGCGTTTGACACCATTCATGCACACAATGACATTTGAACAAACTGCAGTATGTGTAATGAGAGTCGGAGGACGTTTCGAAAACGGAGACCTTCCATTCAACGCCAAGCACCAGGCCCTGCTACCTCAAAATCATCGTTTTACCAAGTTATACATTGAATTCTTACACAACAAAAATCTTCACGCTGGCCCAAAGTTTATTTTATCTCTTTTACGAGAACGAATTTGGGTAATCAACGCACGAGCGTTGATTATAAAAATTGTGCGAAACTGCATCCGCTGCTTTCACTTTAAACCTCGCCTCATGACTCAACTGATAGGCAATCTTCCTGCTGATCGACTACGAGCTGAAAGACCATTCCTAGTAACAGGAGTAGATTTTTGCGGCCCATTTTTCACGTCTTACAGGATTCGCGGAAAGCCGCCGTACAAAACATATGCGGCAATTTTTGTATGTTTTGCTTCATAGGCGATTCATATTGAATTAGTCTCCGAATTGTCAACAAATGCATTTCAGCTTTGTATACGTAGATTTGTAGCGCGCCGTGGTGTACCATTGCGCATGGTGTGCGACAACGCCACAAACTTTGTTGGCGCTGATATAAGGCTAGCTGAGTTTAAGTCAAAGTTGTTTAACTCAGACGTCATAGATCACATAAAAACATATAGTTCAATTAAAGGATTTAACTTTTGCTTTATCCCCCCTAGAGCTCCACACTTTGGCGGCCTCTGGGAAGCGTCAGTGAAATCAGCGAAGACACTGGCTCTGAAGAATATTTCAAACGCATCTCTTACTTTCGAGGAACTACTCACTGTGTTCTCGGATGTGGAAGCTATCCTTAATTCAAGGCCAATAGCACCCACTTCAGATGACCACAACGATTTCAATGCTCTCACTCCTGGGCATTTGCTGATTGGAACCGAATTAACGTCAGTACCAGAATCATTACTTTACCATTCCACGGACCCTCCCGGAACGGAAATTCGGTATCTGGATAGATGGCAGCGAGTGACCTATTTGAAAGAACAATTCTGGACACTGCGGGCACGGGATTATGTTTATAACTTACAACAACGCAGCAAATGGATTTACGGAAAAGCAAATGTGGCCCTGGGACAACTAGTTAAAGTACATGAAGACAACGTGCCGGCTCAACATTGGCCTTTAGCTCTTGCTAACACTACTCTTGTAGTGTCTGTAAATGCCGGACCTGATGACAAAATTCGAGTAGACGAATTTAGGACTGCAAAAGGAATCTTCAAAAGGCCAATTCACAAGATCGCTCCGCTTCCAGAAGCATTTATTTGAAAGTTGGTTCTTTCAAGGGGGAGCATGTTGGAGGAGAACTCCTGAATTTAAATTCATTAATTTAATTATTCTGAAATATTAACCATTGGGTTAAATAGCTAAACTATCGATATATCGCAAGCTCAAAGAGAGTTCAATCTAGCATCACTGTTGGCTCTCTTCTTGCGTTTCCCTTTACATTTTACTTTGTATTACACTCTCTCGTAGCATATAAGAATTTAAGAATTTACTGTACCAAGAAAACTCGAATGCGACGGACGCAAAAATAAATGGAAAACTACTAACGTCGTCTAATCTGATTGTGGCAAGGAAAGTTTTGATTCATCGAATCCAACGAGTAGCAGATTATTAATATGGCCGAGAAATTGGCCAACAAGGAGTATAAACCACCTTTACGATCTCCGACATACTGTAATGTAATTCAAAAAATATATATTTCGTATAATGAATAACTTTTTACTTTTGTAACATTTTATGGAATATATTTTAAAATTTGTACTTAATTTTGATGACCAACACGATCATTTTTTCTATTCCTATTTCGCATTAAATTTTTACTTCATTTAAATGTATTTCCCAATTTTTGCCAAAAGGAACAAAAAGGATTTTACAAATGTTTAGATTAGAGGGATGAATTTATGCTAAAATTTGTACTTAATTTTGATGTATTTTTTAATATGTATAACATAAGTGTGGCCAAAGGGACAATATTCAACTTTTGTAACTTTTTGAAATTGACATATGTATGTAATTTTGATGTAAAGGAATAAATCTGCTTCCTGTTTTACATGGACTGGAATTAAAAATTTGTTGTTATATATTTTTTAAAATTCGCGTGTTTTTCATGTAAGGATTTTATTTATTTTTTTTGTACAATTTTAATTAATTACAAATTTTTTAATTTTTGTCTCAAGCACCAACACGATAATTTTTGAAACTTTTTATTCAAATAATTTTCAAGCTCGCAGCAATATTGTTAATATTCGACTGAAATATTTTATTTCAATTCATATGACCTTTTGTGAGTGAGTATTTCTAGGTAACTAGATTGACTTCCTATGATATGAGAAACTTTGAAAATTAATTGACAATTTATACCGCCTTCTAAGAGCATTGAAAAGATGTCATTACATGGCATGGCATGACACTTGTTGGCATGCAGTTTGTCTCTCTTTCCGCCCCATCCCACCATGACTCGAATCCGCTCCCATTTCAAGTACCTCCTCCGCCCACCAATACTCTGACAGTTTGACATTTACTATGGCAAAGAATTTGCAACTTGTTGCTGATGATTTCCCATCTCACATCTTTTGGCATGCCATTTTTCAATGCTGTTGCTGCAAAAAATTGCGAAAAGCAGAAATCCCTGAAATATACAAAATAAAAGCATAAAATTGTGCCTGCAGGAGTAGAGTCTTCTTTTGTTTTTGTTTAGTTTGTTTTTTTCTCTTGTGTTGTGTGCAAAATGTCAAGCAGCAACAACAATAACAACAACAACAACATCAACAATGGCCATAATAATGAACAACAGCAACAAGTTGAATATTACGTTTTTCTTAACTTTAATTAAGTTTCTGTTTGGTTATATTTTTCTTTTTTTTTCATCATCTCCTTAGCTTCTTGGTTGGACGCTCACTAGTGCTTTTTTTCTGATTGAAGGTCGCTGCAGTTTATGAATGTTACAGTACAGTTTGAGAAGTCTTCCCTCGAAATAAAATTTTACCCCCGAACCGGATTTTCTAGCTACTCCCATGTTTGTAATGACAATTAAACGTCGATGTCTACTAACAAATTGCTCTGCACAGGTTGCAAAGATATCTGCTCTGACATCATTCTATAACCATTAAACATTATCGCATCAATGTGTATATTATGTAAGCCCACACCCATATTCAGTAATACCGCAACTTTATTGTTTCTCTTTTGACAAAATACATAATTTTTTTTAATTTACTCGCTTTTAATGGACTGCCAAGCAAGGTGACGACCAGCAAAATACAAACAACAAATACGACGAAAAGACCTTTGTCAATGTCGTTGTTTTGATACTCTTTCCAAATGGGGGCAAAACTAAGAAGTACCCGGATCTTAAAATGCTTGAAGAGGGTATCACAAAATTGGTCGGATCAAGGAGAGGAGAAAGCATTTTGAAATGTATTCTCTAGTAAGATTGGTCAAGCCGCCATGTCAGCAGTAAAGCAATAGCAATAGCAAGAGCGAAATAAGATGTAGTAAAGCAATAGCTAATTGGATGAAATCCGGTCCTAAAAAAAATGACTACCTAACTACCAAACAACCAAATTTCCCCATTTTAAAGAGCAAAAGGTAACAAATTGCATTAACAATCCAGATGTTTACTTATTTTTAAATACAAATATGGGTCGAAAAAAGTCATTATAGAAATTTTAAAAAATTTTTAGAATCGTTGTCAATTCTAATGCAAAAAAATTCAACATATACGTAAGTCTTATTTTCTTTCATATGCTTTGTCCTCCTCTTTCTTCACCTTAACCAAACTTTTTGGTCATTTCTAGCGATATTTATCTTGGTGTGTCCTCTTCGGATGGCCAGCTCTCGGGGATGTTTATTAACGATTTTCTTGAACTTTTCCAGTTGATCGACATTAGCTGCGGCCTTAAGCCATTCTTTTTTATTTCTTATTTTTTGTACTTCTTTACCAACTGACTTGAGGCTTTTGACCGCCATTTTTTCCACGTTATCGGCCACACGACGTTTTTTCTTGATACTCCTTAGTTTGGAAGTCGGACTTCTAGTGAGTGGGCGTACCTCACGGAAAACGTGGCCAAAAGCCGCCATCACCATTACTTTCGTATTAGGGGAAATTACCGCCTTCTTCGCTTCGATCTTAGGTTTAACTTTGTCCGCTTTAAAACCTTGCAATTTTGGACGAGCATTAAATTCAGCACATTTTGGTGCATCCTTCCACTTTGGCTTCGGCCTCATAATTTGGATGCGCCAATCTAAGGCCATCTTTGGAAAATTCAGTGTTTGGGCAACTTTTTTAAACTTGCCGTTTCCGGGTTTATTAAAGTTACGCCAGTCAGTATTGGGAATTTTTGAAATTTTTGAAATTTGCTTTAATTATTAGAACTATACTCTCGAGCACGATTTTCTAGAATGTGAAATATGGAAGTAGGAAATGAGGCAGGTAAACTAGGCAAATGGACATGGCCTATTTTTCACTTTTTATTTTTCCCTTTCCCGCCTACTGCGTTTGTCAGTCAGTGTCTGATCGGGATTTCATAATAATCTTTCCATTAACATCTTTTAGATGTGATTCCATTAAATATTATATTTAAGTCTAATATATTATGTCTTAATTATATTTTAATATTATATTTAAGTCTAATATATTATGTCTTAATTTTATTTCTTTGAATGGTTAACAGTAAAATACTGATTATAGTCTATTATCTAGTTGTATTTACAGTGGAATATTAAGGGAATGGCTTTTTAGGGGCTCCACAATACCCGCAAGACCAGATTTATTCGATTGATGAGGATAAAGCACGTTCTTTAAAAAATCGAATTAAACACTTATTCCATTGTTACCATAACAACTTACGAAAGCTTTTGGGGTTACTTCCTAATTATTACATATTTGGGCCTATTCAAGATAAGCCTTTCCACCATTTACTTGGATATTCGTGCATCTAATTCTTATTCTAAGTATCAAGTAAAAAAATATAACTTAAACTTATAATCAATTATACAAATCGATTTCTGTCACTGCTCAAATGTAAAATGTAGATCAGTCTGCTAGCTAGAAAAATTGGCCATGTCCTCCTGTTTTTAGCTCTCTGAAAGCAATAGCTAATTGGATGAATTCAGGATTTCATAATAATCTTTCTACTAACATCTTTTAGATGTGATTCCATTAAGTATTATATTTACGTCTAATATATTATGTCTTAATTTTATTTCTATGAATGGTTAACAGTAAAATATTGATTATAGTCTATAATCTAGTTGTATTTACAGTGGAATATTGCGGGAATGGCTTTTAAGAGGCTCCACAATACCCGCAAGATCAGATTTATTCGATTGATGAGGATAAAGCACGTTCTTTAAAAAATCAAATTAAACACTTATTCCAGTGATACCATAACAACTTACGAAAGCTTTTGGGGTTACTTCCTAATTATTACATATTTGGGCCTATTCAAGATAAACCTTTCCACCATTTACTTGGATATTCGTGCATCTACTTCTTATTCTAAGTATCAAGTAAAAAAATATAACTTAAACTTATAATTAATTATACAAATTAAACACTTCCTTCACTCACGGGTTAAAAAAATGAATTTTTATTTATAAAGTCACTTTTATTACAATACATTTTTTTTTAATTATAACTGAAAGATGCTGACTTTGGTGAGCGAATTCGGCGGAGTTTAAGCGAAGTTACCGGTTGGTTTGTACTTAGGCTCAAGACTGATTTGCTATGGTTCAATTATGTTGGATGAAGGCTTGAGTAATCGACGTCGTCGCAGGCGGCGGCGTTGGCTGAGTCCAATAGTCCACTTTAAGTGCGTGGGACCATTCTTTGTTTACACAAGTGTTCAGGACCATTCTTTGTTTATTGCCGAAATTTGTGGCGTGATTCTGCGTATGCACCGAACCCGACACCATTCTTCTAGGGCCTGGGAAAATGGGGTGCAGGCTTATTGTTTATC
The DNA here is from genome assembly GCF_018902025.1 of Drosophila willistoni. Taxonomy (NCBI): domain Eukaryota; kingdom Metazoa; phylum Arthropoda; class Insecta; order Diptera; family Drosophilidae; genus Drosophila; species Drosophila willistoni. The sequence continues at coordinate 58,714 of NW_025814125.1, forward strand.
CTAGCGATCGGACTGTTACTTGAGATTGGCGATCATGCGACAAATGGGCATGTGACGATTGAGTAGGGTTGACCAATGGGTATTGCATGTGATGATGAAATAGGGTCGGCCAATGGGCATGCGGTTAATGGGCATGTGTTGACGGACTTCGGTTTATGGCTTCTATGTTATGGTATGAGTTGTGATAGAAGTGCTTAACTCCTCCCCTTTTAAGTGCGGACGTCCTCGGTCGCAACAACATATTGGACAGGCCCGATTGAGACTTCGATTGGTGGACCATGGTTGCCTGTTCCGTGGCTGCAGTATTTTTGATGATGCAATATGTTATCATTGCAGCTGCTAGAAGGGTTAGAATAATCCAGTTTGATGAAGACATAATCAAGTTGTTTCTTTGGATACGCTCCAGATTATTAGTATTATTGATGTGTAACTCCTTGATCATTTCCAGCGATAGCTTTTCACCTCTCTGCTGCTTATTGGATAGTAATTGTAACAGCGGCGGTTGAACTTCGACTTCAAAGCGTGTCTTCACAATATACCTGGAGTCTTCTATAATGACTGTCGCGTTTTCCGCTTGGATTATGAAGGTGCCTTCTAGGGTGATGTTTTCTCCATTGATGCTGATGTCCCCTTGGAATTGGTTCATCAGCAAGGTACCGGGCATTATTTCCGAATGGGATTTTACGTGCTGGTTGTTGATGACCTTACATTGGGGATTCCTTCTTTGCAAGTAGGCTCCTATACATTTACTGTTTTCTAAATTAGTCAGATCTTCCAGTTTACAAATTGTCTTACCATTATGAATTTTACAATTACTCTTATTGGTTAACCCGAAATATTTCTTGTTACATTTCATGATGTTTTCATAGTCTATTTCTTCTATAAATTTTTGATATTTAATTGGTATTGCTAGGATTTGTTTACAAATTTCATTAATTACTCTGGGAAGGCTAACAATATAAACGAGTGATTTACCATCTGAGGCTACGCTGACCTCAGCAAACTCTATTAATTCTTCAATGCTTATAAATGTTAAACTTTCTTCTTTAATTGTTTCAATGAAATCTATTTCGGTAGAGGATAATATTAGTGAATTTATTGTATTGGCCTTGGCCCAATCGATTGCATAGATAATATTTGTTATTTCTTCTCTTAGGAGACTCAATTTAAATTTGGTTATTTCAATTTCTTTTGACTTATTGTTAGATTCGGGTTTACCTTTAATTAATATGGTATTAGTTATTTTAATTAAATCGTTTATCTTATTCTCTATTAGATTATTAATTACGACCTGCCGATTATTGTTTACCAATTGTTCATTGATCTTATTTACCACAATCATATGATCTTCATGATCAGGTGTGCCCGCTAACCATTTCCACGCCGTGCCAAGTATATCAAGCGATCTTTTGTTTCTAAACTGCATCGGCTGAAGCCTCCTCAGTTCATTCTGTATCCGCGTTATCTCATAGGCCAAAAAAGGCTGATACGGACTTAGGTTTGTCGAGTTTTTGACGACTTCTTTTAAAACGGATATGGACATTTGATATTTTTCTAGTTCGATGACGTGGATGATTTTAAAGGTTCCGTTCTGGCGCGCGGCTAACCCAGTTTCCAACATGACCACTCTTGACTTAGTGTAGTCTAATATGGTTGTGTGACCCCAGCAAAGTGGTAACATAAGCAATCTGTCGGAAAAGGATGTTTATCAATATTTCAAGTGGTTTTTATGAACTATCCTGCCTGACCTGGTTTTAACTTTGGTATTAAGATCTTCGGCTACTATTTCTTTTTTATATCTAGACGTTAGTTTCGAACCTAATCGTTTATTAATCCTAACGTAGATGATTTCACCTGGATCGTAAATTTTTATGGGTTTTTTTGTTTTGTTATGGTACCCTAGGTCCTTGTTTTGTTTCTTTAAGATGTTTTCTGAAATCTTTTCCCTTTCGAGTGCTAATTTTTCTGGTGTATGGATTAAATTTGTTGCGAAAAATGCTTCTATTGGCTTTTTATTGGTTGTACTGTGGATCGTTTTATTCATCTACAGCCTTGAATATTTAATCCTCAAATTCCATTTCGGGGTGCTCTAACTTCAAGCATCTCATTATTTCCGTATATGTGGAATGGAATCTTTCTATTTGGCCGTTGCTGGATGAAGTATAAGGTGGGGTAGTGTGGACTTGTATCCCTAACTGATTATTTAAAAGAAATTTTATTGATGCAGAATTTAAAGCCTTTTCGTTATCCATTACCACGGTTTTCGTCATACCGAAGGCTATCAATAACTCACGTAAGGGCACTTTAAGATGTTCTGCTGCTTTTGAGTTTACGAGTTTAACTTGCGCATACTTAGAAAATTTGTCTATGGCTGTTAAAATTATCTTATTTTGGGTGGAATATAAATCTATATGGAATATTTCGCCTGGATATGTACCCCTGTGTCGTTGATACTTCGCGAGTTTACATGTTTGGCAAGAGTTTACTATTGCTTCTACTTTTTTCTTCATACCTGGGAAAAAATACTCAGATAAAATTTGCTTTTTATTTTCGATGGAATTTCTATGTGCTCTAAGGTGTTCTTTAATTATGATTTCTTGTTCTTGGGTTTGATCATGGACATCTACAGTTTGGGTTTGTGTGAATCTTGCCTTGTAATTCCTAAAATGCTCCGGAAAAATTTGTTGAATTTTACCCATGATACTTTCGGAAGTGAAAATACCATTTACTATTCTCGGATCCATTTTTTCTTTTAGAATAGTTACAAGATCGTTTTCAGAATAATTACTTCTCACTATTGTATGTCTGTGGTATGTGGGGAATGGTATTTCGAAAGTGGTGGATTCGTTATCACCAGTGAGGATAAACAATTGGTTTTTAAAGACATTGATAGGTACTTCCATTGCTGGAATGAGTTCATGCCCTGAGCTTTCATCACTGTGGACTGTAGCTGACGTACTACTAGCATTTATGTTAGTAGGGTTTCTAGAGAGTGCGTCTGCTACGACATTTGAGCTTTATGTTGTTATTTTTTGGGCTGAGAGCATAAGTGAGAGTCTGGTGGTCGGTGTAAATGATCACCTTGGATTTGCCGTATACATACATTCTTAGCTTATCCAATGCCCATACTATTGCTAGCATTTCTCTTTCATTTGTGGCATAGTTTTCTTCAGCTTTGGATAACGCACGGGAAAGAAAGGTAATGGGTCTCCCATTCTGTTCTAGAGAAGCTCCTAGTGCGATGTTTGAGGCATCGGTGGTTAGATGGAACTCTTGTTTAAAGTCAGGGTATGATAGCATAACGTCTTGTGACACTAATGCATTTTTCACTTTCTCAAAGGCATCGGTTTCGGCTTCACCGAATCGGATTTCGATCCTACTTGAGACATTTTTTTTGGCTCTGCCATGTTCTCCTCTCATTAACGCAGTCAAGGGTCTAGCTAATTTAGCAAAATCTTTGATAAATCTTCTGTAATAACTAGCTAATCCCAGGAAGGACCTTAGTTGTTTTAGGTTCTCTAGGTATGGGGAACTTTTTAATGGCTTGGATTTTCTCTGGATTGGTTTTAACTCCTTCCCTTGAAATTACTACGCCTAGGAAGTCAACGCTATGTCTTAGGAATTTGCATTTATCTACTTCGACCTTCATATTTGCCTCGGACAAGGTAGAAAATACCGAAGCTAGATGTCGGAAATGCTCTTCCTCCGATTTACTGAATATTATTATGTCGTCGATGTAGACGTAACAGTTCTTTCCAATGAGATCTCTCAAAATATCATCGAGAGCTCTTTGGAATATTGATGGGGAATTCTTTAGGTCGAAGGGGAGTCTCGTGAACTCGTATTTCCCTCCATTCACGGCGAATGCAGTTTTTTCAATATCAGATTCCTTAAGGGAAATCTGATGAAATCCGCTCTTTAGATCAAGAACAGAGAAATACTTATTGTTGCCCAACTGCGCAACCATTTCTCCGATTTCGGGGATAGGATACCTATCCGAAACTGTAACTGCATTGAGCTTTCTATAATCTATGACCATCCTATATTGCTTATTCCCAAGGCTGTCACTCTTTTTAGGGACTATCCACACAGGGAATTATAGGGCGACCGTGAGGGTCGTATTATACCATCTCGTAATAATTCTTGTAGCTGGTCTTCTACTACTTCTCTTAGAGAGGCTGGATATGGGTAATGCTTGGTGTAGAGTGGAGTGTCTGTTGTCGTTCGGATTTCTCCTTGGACATTAGTAGCATAAGTCAATTTTTTATTTGGGTCCGCGAATAGCGATTTGTACTCCTCTTGGAGCGCATTTAATCCTAATTTCTGCTGATTAGTGAGCTCATCTGATTTGAGGGTATGGACCTGATGGGCTCGCATATGCTTCACTTTAACAACATGAGAGTTGTTGACGTATAGTAGATCTTTCCCTACATCAATGATAGCGTTTAACTCTCTTAGTGAGTCATTACCTAGAATTCCGTGGAACGGATTCAGATTAGGTAATAGGAAGAATGTTATTGGTTTATTGGGTTCGTTGAATAAACCCAAATGGATATGGCTGGTTATTAAAATGCGACCGTTTACGGTGTTCGCGTAAAACTTGTGTTCATTCGTTTTGATATTTTTTGCTATTTCTGGTTGGACATAGTTTTTGTTCGAGCTGGTATCTATTAAGAAATTGTATGAGTTTCCGTCTTTGTCCCGGACAACAAAGTACGGCAAAGAGGAACACTTTAACCTAAAAAATTAACGGTGTCCTCGATTTGTAGTTGTTGAGGCTCCTGTGATTGTGGTCTGGTTTCCTCTTTGTTCTGTGGGACTAACTCTGAGTTGTCGCCTTGTGAGGTAAAATATTGCTCCTGCTGTTGATATTGTTGAACCTCGGAATATGGGTCTAATTCAAAAGGGTCTTCTTGGCCCTGATAAGCAGCCTGATAATCGGACATATCGGAGTAATGCTCTTCTTGAGGCGGTATGGTGATATATTGTTCACCTGACGGACCGGTTTCGATATGGAATTGCCTCTGCACTTTATTGGCAAAATTTGCGGTGGACTGGTTGACTCTCTTGAGAGCAAATTGTTGTGGTAAATTAACATTCGGCTTGTTCATGTAGTTAACTTTTTTGGTTAAAATAGAGCCGTCGACATTTATTGGAGTTGGTGCCGGCTGAGGTTTCGGGGCAAATGGCCTCGGTGGTGCGTTGAAAAATACGGGGTTATTAGATTGAGGGAATCTATTTTGGGGAATGAACATGTTTTGCATGGGTTTCTGATTATAATAGTTGTTATTGTTGTTGTAAGGTTTGGGTGGAATTGCTGGTATGAACGATCGTTGAAGTTGCACGTTAATTTTAGCATACTGTGGGGGTTTTGGTCCTACAGGTGGACGAGTGTCACGATGGCCGATAATGTTTCTAGCCCTCTTATTATCCAACATATTGCACAATTGCAATGCATGCCTCAGATCTTTGGGTTCAGCTAAGCTCATTCTGTCTGAGAGATCTCCGTTCAGACCTCTGATGAAGGTATCTAGAGCCCTATCTCTGACCTGTTTAGCCATGGCTTCCATAGTCTCGGGAGAATAACCCATCGTTTCGATTTGGTCTAGTATTAGCGACATCTGTTGGTGAACTGCGAAGTAGAAGTCATGAATGGAGGTGCCCTTCTGGGTCATGGTAAACAGCTGATATTCTAAAGTGCTTAAATCTCGTCTGTCCGTGTACTCAGATAACAAACACTGCGAGATTGCGCCCCATGGTAATGCGGTGCGATAGACTTTCGACAATGTATTGGCATGGCCTGTAATTTTTCCTCGAATGGTCATAAGAATTGCATAGTATTTGGGTGTTCCCTGAATGAGGGCATACAATTCCATCAATTTTGTGGCGGTAGTAAACCATGTTGAGAAATCTTCACGGCTACCTGAGAATTTGTCAAGATTCTTTACGATGTCTGGCACTTTATCTAGCTCATGCCAATCATCCTAAACGCGAGCTGTCTGGTCCCTAAAGGGTATATGTCCTGACTGAGAATGATTTAATTGTTTCACTATTTCCTGTAACTGAGACGACAAAATTGTCTGGATAGCTACATCTAGTCCCTGAATTGACAGTGCTTCGATTCTATTTGCGGTTGATGCACTTGAGGTGGATGCTGTCTGGGAATCAGAACCTGCTGCATGAATGCATGAATACCACCCTGCTGAAGGACTGCGGCTTTAACCCAGTTGTCTTTAGTCATTTTGGAAATGGATTGTTTTTTTAATTAGGGTTAATTTAATAATCCGCGAAAATTAAATTTTTTGTTTATATTGATAAAAATTAATTCAAGGTGTTACGGTATCGCGAATACGAAAAATATAATCCGCGAAAATTAAATTTTTTGCTGATATTGATAAAAATATAGCGGTATGTCCGCTATTCTTGTATTGATAAAAATATAGCGGTATGTCCGCTAATCTTGGATGGAAATGGCTTGTGGTATTATAAAAAAATTTCAATATTATGTGGTTATTTTTTATAAAAATATTTTTTTCAAAATTTCAAAATTATTTTCTCTTCTCTTTTTTTAATATTACTTATAATTTTTTCTTTCTTAACTTTTCATTATTTCCTTTTTCTTTTTTGAATATTACTTATTATTATTTTCTTTCTTAATTTTTCATTATTTTCTTTTTCTTTTCGAGTGGGGAAAAAATTTAATTAAGGATTTTATATAAAAAAAAAATTTTTTAGCTTCTTGATATTGATTCACAAAATTTTTTCACCCACTGTGTTTTCACAATAAAAATTTGGTTTTCTTTTGCTTAAATTTATTTCACTTAACTTACGTTAATGCTATCATCCTCGGTGCTTTTTACTGATCGGTTTGTAGGAGGTCTCGCTTTTCCAACGTTGAAGGTACTAACGCTCCTGGGCAAACACTTTTGGCACTAACCATAGAACACATAGATGGGACAAACTCATGATTTTTTGATTGCAAACGCTAGCCTAGTCATGGAACCCCAGAGAACTTCGGGAAAACCCGAACGCTCGTACTCTCAATGAGAGCGTAAAGTGGGGAGAGGGCCAAGCAGCTACGAAAAAATTTCAGTCTAGCACAGACTACAGAACGACGAAGGCAGGTCTATGTCGCTTGTGATTTCGTTCTGTCTATGTATGTGTACACTCGTCGGTACATGCTCAGGCTTCGTAGTGTGTGTGTGACGTGAAGTTGTACAACATCGCATTTTATTAACTAGCTCGACCAAAATTTTTAATTTTCGACAAAAAAGCGACAATGCGAATAGGATATGCCCCTGTGGAAAGAATATCAAGAAATATTGGCATCAGCTTTGTATGTATCTCGGTGGCTGTGCCGATAGAGTGTTCGCTTGGCGATCGGAATGTCCCTGGTTCGATTCCCAACTCGAAATTGTCGGCTTAAATGACGTTTTTTTTCTATTTTATAATTTTGTTTTTTTTTTTGTGGATTTTTTGTTTCTTTATTTTTTGTTCATTTATTATTTATTTATTTATTTATTAAAAAATAGAAGAAAAAAAACAATATTGGTCGGTTTCGAAATGGGAATCAAACCAGCGACATTCCGATCGCCAAGCGAACACTCTATCGGTACAGCCACCGGGATACATTCGAAGCAAATGGCAATATTTCTTGATATTCTTTCCACAGGGGCATATCTTATTCGCATTGTCGCTGTTTTGTCGAAAATTAAACATTTTGGTCGAGCGAGCTATTGAAATGCGATGTTGTACAACTTCACGTCACACACACACTACGAAGCCTGAGCATGTACCGACGAGTGTACACATACATAGACAGAACGAAATCACAAGCGACGTAGGCCTGCCTTCGTCGTTCTGTAGTCTGTGCTAGACTGAATTATTTTCGTAGCTGCTTGGCCCTCTCCCCACTTTACGCTCTCATTGAGAGTACGAGCGTTCGGGTTTTCCCGAAGTTCTCTGGGGTTCCATGACTAGGCTAGCGTTTGCAATCAAAAAATCATGAGTTTGTCCCATCTATGTGTTCTATGGTTAGTGCTTTTGGGTTTTCAGTTTTCCTCCGAACTAGTCTTAGAGGAATTCGCAGCGATTAAAATGACCCTGTCTGATTCGTGGTATAGTTCGATATAGTGTTTTTGTTTCACTGACTCTAAAGGCCTTTAACGCGTTTTTTGGTCACGAATCACTGGTATCTTTCACTAACTCACGATCACGTTGTATTTAGCAGGGTCCCTGCTCGGGCGCCAATTAAACACTTCCTTCACTCACGGGTTAAAAAAATGAATTTTTATACCATACACCCATAGGGTGAAATGGTATATTAAAGTCGCCAAAATGTATGTAACAGGCAGAAGGAAGCATCTCCGACCCCACAAAGTATATATAATCTTGATCAGGATCAACAACCGAGTCGATCTAGCCATGTCCGTCTGTCCGTCCGTCTGTCCGTCCGTCCGTCTGTCCGTCTGTCCGTATGAACACCTAGATCTCGGAGACTGTAAGAACTAGAGCCACCAAATTTGGTATGTAGACTCGTGTAGTATGTAGAGTGATCAAGTTTATTTCAAATTTTTGCCACGCCCCTTTCCGCCCCGCAATTTAAAAAAAGCGTTTATCTCAAAAACTATTCCAGCTAGAGACACCATATTTGGTATGTATATTCGCTTAGTAAATGCACACATTTTGTATGCATCAAAATTTTGCCACGCCCTTTTCCGCCCCCGTAATTTCAAAAACTTGATTATCTCCCGTATTTTTTTACCTTATGCAATCAAATTTGGCACACTTAAATTTAATACTAATATCTAGCAAAATACCAAATTTGATCAACATCGGACAAAAACAGTCGAGTTATGCATATAAACGTTTTTCCATAAGGCCGGAGTTGCGATATTTATCTTGGTGTCCTCTTCGGATGGGCAACTCTCGGGGATGTTTATTAACGATTTTCTTGAACTTTTCCAGTTGATCGACCTTAGCTGCGGCCTTAAGCCATTTTTTTTTATTTCTTATTTTTTGTACTTTACCAACTCACTTCAGGCTTTTGACCGCCATTTTTTTCACGTTATCGGCCACACGACGTTTTTTCTTGATTTGGAAGTCGGACTTCTAGTGAGTGGGCGTACCTCAAGGGAAACGTGGCTAAAACGAGCCATCACCATTACTTTCGTATTAGGGGAAATTACCGCCTTCTTCGCTTCGATCTTACGTTTAACTTTGTCCGCTTTAAAACCTTAGAATTTTGGACGAGCATTAAATTTAGCACATTTGGGTGCATCCTTCAACTTTGGCTTCGGCTTCATAATTTGGTTGCGCTAATCTGTCGCCATTTGAGGAACCTTCAGTTTTTGAGAAATTTGTTTTTTCTTGAAATTTGTTTTAATTATTAGAACTATGCTCTCGAGCACGATTTTCTAGAATGTGAAGTATGGAATTAGGAAATGAGGCAGGTAAACTAGGCAAATGGACATGGCCTACTTTTCACTTTTTATTTTTCACTTCACGGTCAGTGTCTGATCAGGATTTCATAATTATCTTTCTATTAACATTAAATATTATATGTAAGTCTAATATATTATGTCTTAATTTTATTTCTATGAATAGTTATAGAGTAAAATACTGATTCTAGTCTATAATCTAGTTGTATTTACGGTGGAATATTGAGGGAATGACTTTTAAGTGGCTCCACAATACCCGCAAGATCAGATTTATTCGATTGATAAGGATAAAGCACGTTCTTTAAAAAATTGAATTAAGCACTTATTCCATTGTTACCATAACAACTTAGGAAAGCTTTTGGGGTTACTTCCTAATTATTACATATTTGGGCTATTCAAGATACACCTTTCCACCATTTACTTGGATATTCGTGCATCTACTTCTTATTCTAAGTATCAAGTAAAATGAAGTAAGTAAGTCGTCTCGCCGACTTTGGTATACCATACACCAGTAAAGCAAATATTTCAAGCATTTTCACATGCTTCTTACAAGCATATCTTAGTATCTCGCTCACTCAATCATACGAGCACCCTAGCGCCCCCACCAGCCAACGGCCAACTCCGGCCTTATGGAAAAACGTTTATATGCATAACTCGACTGTTTTTTATCCGATTTTGATCTTTTGATAGATATATATTTGGTATTTTGATAGATATTAGTATTAAATTGAAGTGTGCCAAATTTGATTGCATGAGGTAAAAAAATACGGGAGATAATCAAGTTTTTCAAATTACGGGGGCGGAAAAGGGCGTGGCAAAATTTTTATACATACAAAATGTGTGCATTTACTAAGCGAATATACATACCAAATATGGTGTCTTTAGCTAGAATAGTTTTTGAGATAAACGCTTTTTTTAAATTGCGGGGGCGGAAAGGGGCGTGGCAAAAATTTGAAATAAACTTGATCACTCTACATACTACACGAGTCTACATAAAAAATTTGGTGGCTCTAGCTCTTATAGTCTCCGAGATCTAGGTGTTCATACGGACAGACGGACAGACGGACAGACGGACGGACGGACGGACAGACGGACATGGCTAGATCGACTCGGTTGTTGATCCTGATCAAGAATATATATACTTTGTGGGGTCGGAGATGCCTCCTTCTGCCTGTTACATACATTTTGGCGACTTTAATATACCATTTCACCCTATGGGTGTATGGTATAAAAATATAACTTAAACTTATAATCAATTATGCACATCTATTTCTGTCACTGCTCAAATGTAAAAATGTACATCAGTCTGCTAGCTAGAAAAATTGGCCATGTCCACCTGTTTTTAGCTCTCTGAAAGCAATAGCTAATTGGATGAATTCCGGTCCTAAATAAGGTGAGCTCCTCGGGACGCCCAATCGAACTACCAAACTGACAAATTTCCCCATTGTAAAGAGCAAAAGATATAAAATTGCATTAACAATCCAGATGTTTACTTATTTTTAAATACAAATATGGGTCGAAAAAAGTCATTATAGAAATTTTAAAAATTTGTAGAATCGTTGTCAATTCTAATGCAAAATATCAAAGAAGCTAACTTCGGCTATGCCGAAGTTTATATACCCTTGCAGTATACTTGGCAATAATATTTTTCCTTTTTGAAATTTCTTTCCCTGCAACTCAATTCATCAATACACAAACAAAATATTATTTCTCTTTTTACCACAAGTTTTTCTTCTTCCATCATTTTCTAAGCAAAGCACGGCACGCATACACATACAGTTCATGTAGCGTTGCGTCTGTGTGTGTATGCGTGTGCTCTGTTGATTTGATGATGGCAGTAGTAGGCAGCAAGCAGCGCTGCCGGCAGCGTTTGAACCGATTTATATTGACTGTAACTTGTGTTCTATTTATCGGATCAGATTCAAATTTTGGGATCTGAGATTTTATATCTATTACTATCATATTGGTAAATTTCATGGGGATACTCCAATTTTTGCAAAAATGTTTCTTCTAGAGCTATATGATATAGTGGTCCGATCCCAAAGATTTTCATACTTTATCTCACCCGGATAAAAAAAGCTCCCAAAAAAATTTCATCCCGATAGCTCTTAAGATGGCTGAGTAAAACGCGTACGCACCGACGGACAGACGGACAGACGGTCAGACGGACAGACGGACATGGCTATATCGACTTAGCTTCTCATGCTGATCAAGAATATATATACTTTATGGGGTCGGAAACGTCTCCTTCTGTGCGTTACAAACATCTGACCAATTTTATAATACCCTCTGCAAGGGTATAAAAAAATCAATATATACGTAAGCTTTTTTTTCTTTCATATGCTTTGTCCTCCTCTTTCTTCACCTTAACCAAAACTTTTTGGTCATTTCTAGCGATATTTATCTTGGTGTTCTCTTCGGATGGGGAACTCTCGGGGATGTTTATTAACGATTTTCTTGAAGTTTTCCAGTTGATCGACCTTAGCTGCGGCCTTAAGCCATTCTTTTTTATTTCTTATTGTTTGTACTTCTTTACCAACTGACTTCAGGCTTTTGACCGCCATTTTTTTCACGTTATCGGCCACACGACGTTTTTTCTTGATACTCCTTGGTTTGGAAGTCGGACTTCTAGTGAGTGGGCGTACCTCACGGGAAACGTGGCCAAAAGGTGCCATCACCATTACTTTCGTATTAGGGGAAATTACCGCCTTCTTCGCTTCGATCTTACGTTTAACTTTGTCCGCTTTAAAACCTTAGAATTTTGGACGAGCATTAAATTTAGCACATTTGGGTGCACCTTCCACTTTGGCTTCGGCTTCATAATTTGGTCGCGCCAATCTGTCGCCATTTTAGGAACCTTCAGTTTTTGAGCAAATTTTTTAAACTTTCCGTTTCCGGGTTTATTAAAGTTAGGCCAGTCAGGATTGGGCATTTTTATTTGAAATTTGTTTGATTGAAATTTGTTTTGAATTGAAATTTGTTTTAATTATTAGACTATGCTCTCGAGCCGATTTTCTAGAATGTGAAGTATGGAATAGGAAATGAGGCAGGTAAACTAGGCAAATGGACATGGCCTACTTTTCACTTTTATTTTTCACTTTCCCGCCTACTGCTTTGTCGGTCAGTGGCTGATCAGGATTTCATAATAATCTTTCTATTAACATCTTTTAGATGTGATTCCATTAAATATTATATTTAAGTCTAATATATTATGTCTTAATTTTATTTCTATGAATGGTTAACAGTAAAATACTGATTATATTCTATATCAAGTTGTATTTACAGTGGAATATTGAGGGAATGGCTTTTAAGTGGCTCCACAATACCCGCAAGATCAGATTTATTCGATTGATAAGGATAAAGCACGTTCTTTAAAAAATCGAATTAAGCACTTATTCCATTGTTACCATAACAACTTAGGAAAGCTTTTGGGGTTACTTCCAAATTTTTACATATTTGGGCCTATTCAAGATAACCTTTCCACCATTTACTTGGATATTCGTGCATCTACTTCTTATTCTAAGTATCAAGTAAAAAATATAACTTAAACTTATAATCAATTATGCACATCTATTTCTGTCACTGCTCAAATGTAAAATGTAGATTAGTCTTCTAGCTAGAAAACTTGGCCATGTCCGCCTGTTTTTAGCTCTCTGAAAGCAATAGCTAATTGGATAAATTCCCGTCCTAAATAAGGTGAGCTCCTCGGGACGCCCAATCGAACTACCAAACAACCAAATTTCCCTATTGTAAAGAGCAAAAATATAAATTGCATTAACAATCCAGATGTTTATTAATTTTTAAATACAACTATGGGTCGAAAACAGTTATTATAGAAATTTTAAAAAATTTGTAGAATCGTTGTCAATTCTAATGCAAAAAATTCAATATATACGTAAGCCTTATTTTCTTTCATATGCTTTGTCCTCCTCTTTCTTCACCTTAACCAAAACTTTTTGGTCATTTCTAGCGATATTTACTTGGTGTCCTCTTCGGATGGGGAACTCTCGGGGATGTTTATTAACGATTTTCTTGAACTCTTCCAGTTGATCGACCTTAGCTGCGGCCTAAGCCATTCTTTTTTCTTATTTTTTGTACTTCTTTACCAACTGACTTCAGGCTTTTGACCGCCATTTTTTCACGTTATCGGCCACACGACGTTTTTTCTTGATACTCCTTGGTTTGGAAGTCGGACTTCTAGTGAGTGGGCGTACCTCACGGGAAACGTGGCCAAAAGGAGCCATCACCATTACTTTCGTATTAGGGGAAATTACCGCCTTCTTCGCTTCGATCTTACGTTTAACTTTGTCCGCTTTGAACCTTAGAATTTTGGACGAGCATTATATTTAGCACATTTGGGTGCATCCTTCCACTTTGGCTTCGGCTTCATAATTTGGTTGCACCAATCTGTCGCCATTTTAGAGAATTTGAGAGAATTTTTTAAACTTGCCGTTCCCGGGTTTATTAAAGTTGGACCAGTAAGTATTGGGCATTTTTATTTGAAATTTGTATTTACTTGAAATTTGTTTTAATTATTAGAACTATACTCTCGAGCACGATTTTCTAGAATGTGAAGTATGGAAGTAGGAAATGAGGCAGGTAAACTAGGCAATGGACATGGCCTACTTTTCACTTTTTATTTTTCACTTTCCCGCCTACTGCCTTTGTCGGTCAGTGTCTGATCAGGATTTCATAATAATCTTTCTATTAACATCTTTTAGATGTGATTCCATTAAATATTATATTTAAGTCTAATATATTACATATGTCTTAATTTTATTTCTATGAATGGTTAACAGTAAAATACTGATTCTAGTCTATAATCTAGTTGTATTTACGGTGGAATATTGAGGGAATGACTTTTAAGTGGCTCCACAATACCCGCAAGACCAGATTTATTCGATTGATGAGGATAAAGCACGTTCTTTAAAAAATCGAATTAAACACTTATTCCATTGTTACCATAACAACTTACGAAAGCTTTTGTGGTTACTTCCTAATTATTACATATTTGGGCCTATTCAAGATAAACCTTTCCACCATTTACTTGGATATTCGTGTATCTACTTCTTATTCTAAGTATCAATTATACATATCGATTTCTGTCACTGCTCAAATGTTAAATTGTACATCAGTCTGCTAGCTAGAAAAATTGGCCATGTCCGCCTGTTTTTAGCTCTCTGAAAGCAATAGCTAATTGGATGAATTCCGGTCCTAAATAAGGTGAGCTCCTCGGGACGCCCAATCGAACTACCAAACAACCAAATTTCCCTATTGTAAAGAGCAAAAGATATAAAATTGCATTCACAATCCAGATGTTTACTTATTTTGAAATACAAATATGGTTCGAAAAAACTTATTATAGAAATTTTAAATTTTAGAATCGTTATCAATTCTAATGCAAAAAAATTCAATATATACGTAACCCTTATTTTCTTTCATATGCTTTGTCCTCCTCTTTCTTCACCTTAACCAAAACTTTTTGGTCATTTCTAGCGATATTTATCTTGGTGTCCTCTTCGGATGGGGAACTCTCGGGGATGTTTATTAACGATTTTCTTGAAGTTTTCCAGTTGATCGACCTTAGCTGCGGCCTTAAGCCATTCTTTTTTATTTCTTATTGTTTGTACTTCTTTACCAACTGACTTCAGGCTTTTGACCGCCATTTTTTTCACGTTATCGGCCACACGACGTTTTTTCTTGATACTCCTTGGGTCGACTTAGTGAGTGGCTACTACGGAAGTGCCAGACCACATTACTTTCGTATTAGAGGAAATTACCTTTCTTTGCTTCGATCTTACGTTTAACTTTGTCCGCTTTAAAACCTTAGAATTTTGGACGAGCATTAAATTTAGCACATTTGGGTGCTTCCTTCCACTTTGGCTTCGGCTTCATAATTTGGTTGCGCCAATCTGTCGCCATTTGAGGAACCTTCAGTTTTTGAGCAATTTTTTTAACCTTGCCGTTTCCGGGTTTATTAAAGTTAGGCCAGTCAGGATTGGGCATTTTTATTTGAAATTTGTTTTTACTTTTTTTTTTTTTTTTTGAACGTTATATTTTTGATTTCAAAATCAGCGGAGACGGAGCCATTACATCTTACAGCGAATTTCCTATTGTAAAGGTAAGATTCCATGAGTTTGTGTGTGTACTGTGGCAGTTTTTGCTGGATTTTGAACATCAGACCCTCCAGCCAAACTCTATCGAAAGCCTGGGCAACGTCGAGAAAGACAGCCGCACAGTATTCTTTTAGTTCGAATGCTGTTCGTATTTCGGATGTTATGCGATTGACTTGTTCAATTGTACCATGTTTTTCGAGGAAGCCAAACTGGTGTGAAGGGATTGTGTTCTCCGATGCCAGAAATGAGTTTAGGCGGATCTGCAGGACCTTTTCAAAAAGCTTCGAAAGACATGGCAGCAAACTAATTGGCCTATAGGATGATGGCTGGGTTTTGTCCTTTCCCACTTTAGGAATCATGATGATAGTGGACTTTTTCCATGTTCTTGGGAAGTAGCCAATTTTTATTATAGCGTTGAACAGTTTGCAGATATATTGTATTGCAATGATAGGGAGTTCTAGGATCATTTTCGGTGTGATTAGGTCATGGCCAGGGGCTTTTTTCGGCTTTATGTGGTTTTTAATAACTGCAGTGATCTCGTCCGATTGGAGTTCCGAGTACTCACTATCCGTTAATGTGTTCGAAGGGGGAAGTACAGATGAGTTTGATGTTGGATTTGGCTGGAAAACCATTTTAAGATGTGTGGCAAATACGGATGCCCTCTCCTCGTCATTGCGGGCCCATCCACTGGTTGGACTCCTTATCGGTGAAATTGTCTCTGTAGGAGCGCTTAAAGTTGGGTGGGCTTTCCACAGAGGATGTTTAGTGCTGGTTGGACTGAGCTTTTCTATGTATTTCCTTTGAGCCCAGCTTTCCTCTTGTCTTAACGCCTTGGAGAGGTTGCGATTAGCTTGCCTTAGGCGAAGTTTTGCTGCTGGTGATCGAGTAATCTGCCATTCTCTTCTTAGACGTCGTTTTTCCGTTACTAATTGTTCTATCCGCCGGTTCGTAGGCCTGTCAACAGGTTTGATGTAAGAAGGCATGTGGAGTAGATACTCTTGCTGCAGCTCCCATCATCGACTCAAGTGCAGAGACGCACATATCAATGTCCTCTGCAGCATCCAGTTTCGGCGAACAGTCAATGTGGGCATTCATGTACATTTTAAATTTAAGCCAATTTGTTTTGTTGTTTGTAAGCCTATATGGGCGATCAAGTACTTGAGGTCTTGTTAATAATGTGAATAGCACTGGAGAGTGATCGGAAGTTAAATCTAGCAGTGTTTCCGCAGTGATCCGATTACGTGGAATCCTCTTGGTTACTGCGAAATCAATCAAGTCAGGCACTTTCTGTGGATCTGTGGGCCAAAAAGTAGGCCTTGACTATTGTGTTGTACAACTGCTTTCCTTTAGGATTTACCAGGCGAGATCCCCAGTGCGTATGTTTGGCGTTATAGTCCCCTGCTGCAATGAAGCGATCTCCGAGTGTGTTAAAGAAATCGGTAAATTCCTTTTCAGAGATTGAGAAGCGTGGTGGGCAGTACAGGGCGACCAATGTAGTGTTGCCGCAGCTGGTTTGGACGGTTATAGCAGTTGCTTGTAGGTGCTGTGTTTCAAATCTGTTGAGGAACGAGTGTTTTATGCGGTTTTTGATTAGGATACCGGTCCCGCCATGAGCTTTTCCGTCTGGATGGTTTGTTGCGTAGAAGGTATATTTTGGTATTTGAAAATTATTTTTTGATGTTAAATGTGTTTCCGAAATCAGCAAAACGTCGATTTCACTTGAGTCTAGGAATAGTTGCAGTTCATTTTTGTGCTTGGAGATGCCGTTAGCATTCCAAAGACATAGACGTAGGGAAGCCATTATTTATTCTCGATAAGCTTCTGGATAAGCAGGTTTTGATTCCGCATCAGTTCGTGCATACAGTTTTGCATGAACGTCATAAAAGTGGTCATGTTTTGATTGAGTGAGATCAATAGGGCCTCTAGACCACTTGGAGTTTGCTGGCCAAGCTCTGGTGCGCTAGGTTGCGGATTCTGTAGATGGCGGAGTGACGGGGTCTCTTTCGCGGGCTCCGTCTGTCCAGTTCGGAGCACACTAGCGAAGGATACACTAGGACTGGTTGTAGCAGTCATGTTGGATGATCTAGCAGCCTTGGCGAAGAAGACCTCCGGTGTAGTTTTGGAGGCGTTGAAGATGATTTTTGGTCCAGCTGGGGGTTTGCGCCCGTTTAGGTGTGATTTAAGATCCTTAAAGACAGGACATCCTCTGTAGTTGGCCGTGTGGTTCCCTCCACAGTTGCTGCATAGTCTTAGTGCGACGTTGTTTCTGTCCTTGGTGCAAATTCCATCTTCATGATGTTCGCCGCAGCCAACACACACTGACCTAAGATTGCAATTGTTAGAGGTGTGGTTGTATTCCTGGCAGTTTTTACACTGCGGTGGTTGGCGTCTCTTATGGGGCTCCTCTACGGTGATTCTTCTGTGCAATAGAAGCTGTAGGTTGTAGATCGGGTGCACTTCATTTGGCTTCGACCGCTTTGCATTTGGTTGGAGCTCGATTTTAAAGAGCGGCTGTGCGACTTTGTTCCTGTTGATGATGTTGACAACGGACTTGACCGCAAACCCTTTTTCGACCAACGCGTCTGCTATTTCTTGAGTAGGGACCGATGGCTCAATCCCCTTTAACACAACCTGGAGCCCTTTACTGCTTTTAGTTGGTAGGTATAGAAGTTGATGTTAGCATTACGGAGGTACTTTTCGATGATGCGGAAATTGTCCTCAGTTTGGGCTTGACATTTAATTTCTTTAATGTTACCCCTATTGAGAGGGGTTACAACAAAGTTATTTGCCCCTACTGTTTCTACTAGCTTCGAAATCAGGGCGCTGCAGTTGGCTCCACGGATGTATAAAGGGGGTGGTCTAGCCGATTTAACTTTATCTACAGCGCCGGCTTGATCGTCTTGCTGATCGGCAAGAATTTTAAAACGATTCCCGCTAAGGGGTGCTACTCGTTCATTTGGTTTGGTTATTTTCGGCGTATTGCCACTTTTTTTCTTTTGCGGGCTTAGCTTCCGCTTAGTTATTTTAATATATCTGTCCATTCCAGTTTGGACAGAAGTCGTTGGGTTTACTATTGTGGCTGACTCTGGGCGACTTGTCGTTGACGGCTTGAGGCAGGTCAATACTTCGGCAGACGTTGCAGTAGTTGCTGTCAACGAGCTGACGGTGCTGGTTGCTGTCAACGAGCTGACGGTGCTGGTTGGTGCAATCGGTGACCCAGTTATCGATATTGATGGAGAAGCACACTGCTCTCTCCACGGTAAGTTGCTGTTAATTGCTGAGTGGCTGGCACTTTCGGTGTTATTGCTTACGTTAGCATTCGGTGGGGTCGGCGACACCACCGAAAAGTACGCGTTGTTGCGTTGCACCGAGAGTCGACGCTCACGTTGCTGTTGTACAATTAGTTCTTGTAGCTGTTGTTGGTGG
Source organism: Drosophila willistoni (assembly GCF_018902025.1). Taxonomy (NCBI): domain Eukaryota; kingdom Metazoa; phylum Arthropoda; class Insecta; order Diptera; family Drosophilidae; genus Drosophila; species Drosophila willistoni. Next base: position 77,696 of record NW_025814125.1, read on the forward strand.
GGATCGAGAGAGCTTGGACCCGAATTGGTGGACATGGCTTTTGTAAAAATTACGCACTTTGTTGTTGCAACTTAGTAAATAGGCGTCTCTGAGGCGACTGAGAGCCCTACACAACTTTTTTTTTTTTTTTTTTTACACTCAATTTTTGCGGAGTGCATTAAAAAACACGTCTGCACACGGCGGCAGTTGAATTGGAATGAATGTTTTTACTTGAAATTTGTTTTAATTATTAGAACTATGCTCTCGAGCACGATTTTCTAGAATGTGAAGTATGGAAGTAGGAAATGAGGCAGGTAAACTAGGCAATTGGACATGGCCTACTTTTCACTTTTTATTTTTCACTTTCCCGCCTACTTGTTTGTCGGTCAGTGTCTGATCAGGATTTCATAATAATCTTTCTATTAACATCTTTTAGATGTGATTCCATTAAATATTATATTTAAGTCTAATATATTATGTCTTAATTTTATTTCTATGAATGGTTAACAGTAAAATACTGATTATAGTCTATAATCAAGTTGTATTTACAGTGGAATATTGAGGGAATGGCTTTTAATTGGCTCCACAATACCCGCAGGATCAGATTTATTCGATTGATAAGGATAAAGCACGTTCTTTAAAAAATCGAATTAAACACTTATTCCATTGTTACCATAACAAGGCGGAAAAGACCGCCTTCTTCGTTTCGATCTTAGGTTTAACTTTGTCCGTTTTAAAACCTTGGAATTTTGGACGAGCATTAAATTAAGCACATTTTGATGCATCCTTCCACTTTGGCTTCGGCTTCATAATTTGGATGCGCCAATCTGTCGCCATTTTAGGAACTTGTTTTTACTTAAGATTTGTCTTAATTATTAGAACTATACTCTCGAGCAGGATTTTGTTTTCGGCTTTGCAACTTTTTTCTTCGCCTGAGGCGTCGACATGATATTTCGCGCCTTTTTTGTTTCGTCTCTTTTCCCTCTTTTTTTTTCGACTGACTTCAAGAATTTTCTCACGACGCTACGGCGGCTTCGAATTTCACAACTTTATGCAACTGAATTTTAAGACCACGCGTCTGCAAAGGATGTTTTGTTTTGAATAGTACAAATTAATATTCTTAGCTACTTGTAACAACTTTAACAACTTTTTAGCAGCGTATAACAACTTAGCAACTTTTAACAAAACAACATTCTACTTTTCGCGATCACATATGCATTTAAGTCTCTGTATTTGACACGGGCGAGCCCCAAAATGTAAGGTTTAGATTAATTTAATGTTTATTATAATGGTTCTTAAATAGGTTCATGTAAATACAGAGTAAATATATACGATGCATGTACTAGTTTTAAATCGACTTTTTACACAACTTTTGAGACAACTTCGTACTTCGGCTGACGACCAACGAGAGAGACTACCAACTGAGAGCCGATTACCCAACGAACACTTGCTTCCGAGCCAGACTACCCAACAAACAGTGTAGAACGGTGTGTTGCCAGCTATCTGGTATCTCTATGTCTTACATAAATGTGTAACTAAATTGTGCATTCTCGTTTCTTTGATCTTCTAGATAGTCCTTTTTATTTTTTGTGGTTCAGTTCTCTATTCAATTCGCAAAGAAAGTTATATAAATCTGAAGCAAGGTTGACGAGAGGTTGAAAATGATTAATTAAATTTTCATATCCGTTTTGATTTGATTTTTCATTCATCCCACTTCTCTTATCCACTTGTTTTTTTAAGAATTCTGATTTCATTTTTTTTTCTGTGTTTATAGCAAAATTCGTTGAGCAGATATCTCTTGAATGGTTGGAGAATTCTTAAAGATATTTGTATATATTATGTATTCGATTGTTCCCCAGATGAGACTCTTATGAGGCGATTTATCATAATCATTTTGTGGCATGTGTTTGATGGCGTCATAGTGGCAAGGAGAAGACCACCTAGCAGCAACTTAAGTTCAGTAGCTTTTGGGATATATGTGCATACATATATTTTTTGATTGATAGGGTTTGACTCCTAAACTGAACCTCAAATTTTGAAATTAACTTCTTTACATTTCCCTCTTGATACGACTCTTTGCTATACTGTGCTATTTTTTCAAATAAACAATGGTACCTAAGTATATACTCAATTTGGTTTTAATTTTTTTGAAAATTCCCAAAGACATAATAAATATCGAAAATTTCCTCCAATTTATGACATCCCCAGACGATTTTCCACCTAAATGATGACTAAATGACCGACTGTGCTTAGATTCCTTGGATGCAGATATAAATATATATATATGCGGATACAACAAACTTACATATACGAGGAGATACATTTTCATTTAGCGTCGACAAAAGACATGAAATCTAAATCTAGTTGCAAAATTATTTTAATTATTTACTGACAGCCGTGACACATCAGTCAACACACAAAAAAAGTAAAAAGTAACGAAAATATTCACCTAAAAGAAGTGATCCGTACCATGGCCCTAGTCTCAAAGTTCTTGTGGGAGCAGTCCAATTACATATTCTTTCTCTCTTTTCTCAAGCTCTCAATGTATTAACTCTAATAAGTTTTCATATTAGCCAACGTAAAATCCGTCAATATTTATTTCAAATCTTCTTGTTTACTACGAAATAACTGGAGAACTTTAAATGCTTAATACTCTAGAGTTACAAAAAGAAAAATTTATTTAAAATGTTCATTACTTTAAGTTTAAGTTTAATAACATGATCAAAAATTTTTTCAAAAATTCTTAGAAATTGTTGAGATTTGAATAAATAAATGAACATTTAAAGGTTTTATATGCTCCTAAAGATAATATTGCGAATACATCTGGCAGCCTACTTGGTCACCCGCCCATCTGGCAACCCTATACGCGTCAAGACGCACTCTCGTATTTGGCACCGACTGTGCCGGTCGTGTTTCTCATAGTTCTACCACAAATAAGCACAGCACACTTCACTGCGCCAATAATTCGATGGATTCAGAATAGTGAAAATAAAGTAAAAAGTGTAAAAGTTGTGGCGAAAAAGTTCTAGAAAGATTTTTGTGTCTCGCCTGTGTGGCGCCGAACTGCCGTCTTTTTTACGTTGCTTATGTAGCTTCGCGGTCGGCTTTTGCTTGTGTAGCTAAGTCAAGAAAAAACGTGCGAGAGAGAACACAATAGAAAACAGTTAAATAAAGAGAAACAGAACATAAAAAATGAGTGTCGCAAGTGTACGTATAGAGCCGTTAGGCAAAGAAAATTTTGATACTTGGAAAATTCAAATGGAAGCACTTTTGATCAAAAATGATATGTGGAAATATGTGAACAATACATGTGTAAAGACAGAACAAAATGCTGCACAGTGGGTGAAAGAAGATGCTAAGGCAAAATCTGAATTAATTCTGTCCATGGCGACAACAGAATTAAAACAAATAAAAAACTGTGAAACTTCAAACGAAGTATGGAAAAAGTTGCATAGCATCTACCAGTCCACGGGTCCTGCACGCAAAGCCACCCTACTGAAGTCTTTGATTTTGCTGAAATTAGGTCCCGGCGCCGACATGCGAGATCACGTCGATAAGTTTTTTGACATTGTAGACAAAATAAATGAAACTGAAGTAATCAACATAAATGATTTAATCTCGATCTTGCTACTGTACAGTATATCAGAAGAATACGAAACATTTCGTATAGCAATCGAGTCGCACTAAAGGTAAAATTATTGGATGAATACGAAGCGCGAAATCGAAACAAAGGAGAATTATCACCAGGGGCACTGATGATAAATAAATAAGAATTCAATAATGGTGCACCAGGGTCGTCCAAGGCAGGTGGTTTCAAATACAAATGTTATAATTGTGGAAAGGTGGGGCACAAGGCGGCGAAATGTCCCAAGAAATTTCCGAAAAACTCCTGAGAAAACAGTGAGTCATATTCAAGTATGTACATACAAGAAGCAAATCTTACACGCACAAGCCTAAAGGGATGGTGCCTGGACTCTGGAGCAACGTCACATATGTGTTCAGAGAAGGAAAGGTTTAATAAAACGTATGCAGAAAAATCGCAAGAGTTAAAACTAGCAAACGGCGAAAGTACAGCAATTAATGGAATCGGGTCGGTAACTTTTAAACCAAACTGTAGTTTTCTGCAAACATTTTGAACACACTGTATGTACCAGATATTAGAGAAAATCTACTGTCAATAGCGAAGATATGTGACCACGGTTTTAATGTGTTATTTAAGAAGAATTTTGCAGAAATAATACAGGTATCCAATGGGCAAGTAGTTTTTGTCGCACAGCGAAAACATGACCTATACCATGTCGAGGAAATGAGTGAAGAAAGCCATTTAGCAGTCGGAAACAAAACAAGTATCAGGGAGTGGCATGAACGTTTTGGTCACTTAAACGAAAAGGACTTAAAAGATGTCATCCAAAAAGGAAGAGTACATGGTGCATGCGTAAATATAAATGAGAGTCTACCAATCTGCGAAGCATGCATTAAGGGGAAGCAATCACGAAAACCGTTTCCTGCATCCGACTCCAAATCAAAAGAACTACTAGAACTAATCCATAGCGATGTCTGTGGACCAATGCGAGTAAGTAGTCATGGAGGTAGTCGATACTTTGTTACATTTATAGATGATTTTTCGAAATGGTGCGAATTGTATACTATCAAAAGTAAATCAGAAGTTTTTAACAAATTCAAGGAGTTTAAGGTATACGTCGAACTCAAAACTGGAAAAAAGATTAAACGTTTTAGATCAGGCAATGGAACCGAGTATACCAATAATGAGTTTAATAAGTATTTAAAAGCCGCAGGTATAAAGCACGAGCATTCAGTGGAATACACCCCACAACAAGATGGAACGGCTGAAAGGAAGAATCGAACTCTTGTGGAAATGGCTCGCTGCATGATGATCCAAGCCGTACTAACACCTAGCTACTGGGCTGAGGCAATAAACACTGCAAATTACTTACGGAATAGATGCCCATCCAAAAGTCTACGGGGAGAAGTCCCTTTTACATTATGGAATCATCGTATTGCATCTATCAAACATTTGCGCACATTTGGTCAAATTGTATACTCGCTTGACAAACGTGCAAAGAGTAAATTCAGTCCAAGATCTAAACGTTGTATATTTATAGGTTACTGTAATGATGCCAAAGCCTACAGACTATATGATCCCGAAGCCAAAATGGTATTAAGAAGTCGTGACGTCATATTCACAAATATTTTTGGCAACGATCATGAATTTGAAGAATTCTCAGAGCTGAGTGCAGTCAATGCGGAATATCAAGAGGAACATAGTCAGGAAGATGATTTTCAAGAAGAGCGTGTCGTTCTCGAGGAAAATACCCCAGAAGAGAATGCCGATATTAAAGAAAATATCCAAGAAGAACAAGTACTGCAAAGACGTGGACCTGGAAGACCCAGAAAAGTGCATACAGGAAAACCTGGTCGTCCCAAGCTCACCTATAATGAAGTCCAAATCCAGCAACCATCGGAAATGAGCCTGAACCGGAATCTGATGAGGAAGACGAATTTTATGAGGCATCGTCACTAATAAGCATCGGAGATGAATCGTCAACGCGCGCAGCTCTAAGTGGTCCAAATGCAATTGAGTGGAAAAACGCCTTGATAAGTGAGTATAAAGCGCTACAAAAGAATAAGACTTGGGAAACAGTAAAGCGAGAGAGGAATCAGAAAGTCATAGAAACCAAGTGGGTTCTCCGCACAAAGTATAAACCAAACGGCGAAGTGGATAGCCGCAAGGCTCGTCTAGTAGCAAAAGGTTTCACTCAAAGAGAGGGAATTGATTATAATGAAACTTATTCCCCTGTAGCTCGTATAGGATCAATACGAACACTGATAGCAATCGCCGTGGAACTCGACCTCGACCTCCATCAATTTGATTTTAACAGCGCATATCTAAATGGAGACATAGAGGAAGAACTGTATTAAAGTTCACAGAATCACGAAATACTACGGAAAAAAAAACAGAATACACGACATAAAGTATGTAAATAAAAAGCTGTATGTTAAAGCAGAGTGACGCAGTGTATAAGAAATGGATACAAATGAAGAAATGAACTGAACCATTGCACTGATCTTGTGTGTATATGAAAAAAAATAATATTATATCTTACACTGTATGTCGATATCATAGTCGAACGAATAATAACAACTACTAACACAGTGAAAGAATTAAACGTAATATACCATACACCATAGGTAAATGGTAATTAAAGTCGCAAATGTATTGTGGCGTAGATAATTTAACCAATGCCAGAATATTTAGAGATTCGGTTTAGTTTTTAGATTAATAATAGTTTATTTATTTCTTAATTTTTTTTATTATTTATTATGGTTATTATTTATTAGATATAATTAATGTTTCCTCGATATTTGTCTTACACTCCTCAACGCTCAGCAACGACTGACCCACACGTCAGACCCGCTAAACTTTCCTCTCTCTCGGAGAGTCAATTAAAATACCGGGATCGAAGAGTAGCAAGAGAGCAAGTGTGACCGTCTCTCCTGCTACAACTCGGCCGTCCTGACCGTAAGATCTCCTGATCCTTACATAACTAACGTTACAATAAGTTGAAATCTTATAACTACAAATTAGTTAAGGTACATTACATAAAAGTTTATTACAGTTTTCATTATTTTCATTTGCTTAATTCATAACTTTTAGTCACTTTTTCTTTTACCTATCCAATGTTTTATATTGTGGCTACTCCAAACACCTTGATAAGGGTTACGACTGAGCTGAAAACCTTCCACATCCTTAATTAAAAATCGGTCATTTTTGAGAACCTTGTCTATCACATAAGGCCCTTTGTGTTTTGGAATGAGCTTTTTCGACGCTCCTATAGTTGAATCGAAATTCTTCACCATAATATAATCCCCTGCCTTGTATCCTGTGGGTGCTACCCTTTTGCTATTATACTGCTGTTCATTGTACTTCTGGCTTTGCTTCTGATGTATTTCCCCATCCTTTCTGATTGTATCCAAATTTTTTTGATCATTCACTATTCCTAACTGCTCTAGTCCTTCTCTTAACTCATCTGCGACTTTGCCTTTTTGCTCTACTCCAAAGAGCATTTTGCTCGGCAACTGCTTAATGCTCCTATGAAGTGTGTTATTTAAACAATGTTCAACATTCTCAACTATCAAATCCCAATATATACCCTTCTCTGGTTCCGATAATTTAGCAAGCATAGGTCCCAGTGTACGATTTACCCTCTCAATTTGGCCATTAGCTTGAGGGGAACCTGTGGCAATCTTAATGTGCTTAACGTTATTCTGAGTTACAAACATCTCGAACTCTGATGAGGTGAAACTGCTTCCTCTATCCGATACTATGGCAAAGGGTCGACTGTAGGCCCTAAAATAGTCTTTAAGAGCTAGCACCGCTTCTTTAGTATTCGTCGCCTTTGTTGGATATAGTCTGACGAATTTCGTAAAACCATCAATAATAACAAACAAGTGCTTTTTGCTTCTGCCTGATGCTATAGGACCACAATGATCAATGTGAATTAGCTCAAAGGGCCGATTCCCTTTAGGAATACTGTGCAACATTCCTTCCTCTTTTCCAGACTTTGGAGAATACGCAACACACTTTAAGCAATTGCTAATGTGTTTCACAACTTTCTCCTTAATGTTAGGAAACCAATACGCTTTCGAAATGGCATCCATTACTTTATCTCTGCCGATATGACCTAGTTCGTTATGATACTTGAAAAGGATTGACTCTTCCATTTCACTCGGTACACAAAACAACAACCTCCCGTCATTGGTTTTCCTGTAAATTATTCCGTTTCTCATTTCAAATAATTTATCCTCAGAAAATTCCAACTTTCTTTTTATTGTCTGCAACTTCTCGTCCCTGTTCTGGCATATAACAAGATTGTCTTCAAAACTATTTGTATCTACAACAAGTATGTTCGTACATCTACTAAGCGCATCTACATGTTGCATCTGTTTACCTGCCCTGTGCACTACTTCATAATCATAATTCTGTAGCTCAAGAGCCCATCTCGCAATTCTTGGGTTTAATTCAATTCGATTGAGAGTGAGAGTCAGTGAATTACAATCTGTAAGTACTTTAAAATATCTTCCCTGTAAATACACTCTGAACCTGCGGACTGCATATACTATTGCCAAGGTCTCTAATTCGAAACTGTGGTACTTTGATTCTACATCAGACGTCCGTTTTGAGTAATAAAAAACAGGGTGCAGTTTTTTGTCTTCTTTCCTTTGCATTAACATTGCCCCAAAGCCTAACGCGCTCGCATCACAATGCAGCTCTACTTCGTCCTTGTGGTTATATATTGCCAACACCGGCGATTCTACTAATTTATCTTTGAGCAACGAAAAACAATCTAGCTCTTCCTTTCCAAATTTAAACACCCTATCTTTCTTCAATAGGTCATAGAGTGGTTTTGCAATTAACGAAAAATTTCTAATAAAACGACGAAAATAAGAAGCCAATCCCAAGAAACTTCTTACTGTGTGAACATTTGTTGGTATGGGAAAGTTCTTAACCGCCTCTAGGCCCTTGTCATCGGCTCTAATTCCCTCCTCCGATATGATAAATCCCAAGTATCTAATGCTGGACTGAAAAAACTCACACTTATCTATACGCAATTCCAGCTTGTTTCTGATTATCCTTCTAAAAACTTCTTTCAGTATATCCAGGTGCTCTTCGGCAGTTCTACTGGCCACCATGATATCGTCTTGATACACTATTACTTTATTATCTCTAATCATATCTGTAAAAATTTTGTTAACAAATCTTTGAAACACTGATGAGGAGTTTTTCAGACCCATTGGCATCCTGAGGAACTCAAACTGGCCTAACGGAGTGACGAAAGATGTATATTTAACTGAGTTTTCCTCCATGAACACGTGAAAATAGCCATCTTTTAGATCCAATTTAGAAAAAAATCGTTTGTCGCCAAGCTTGTCTAATAAATCGTCTATCAGAGGTATAGGGTAGTTATCTTTAACCAAAACTTTGTTCAATCTTCTAAAGTCAATGCACAACCTTAGCTCGTTAGCTTTTTTAGGCACTAACACAATGGGTGATGCATACTCCGACTCACTAGGGCGATCTTCTTCTCCAAGTACCCGTCTAACATCGCCTGCAATTTCCCTTTCTCAGAATATGACAATCTTCTAGGCGCACAACTGAATGCCTTCGACCCTTCCACGTTGAGCTTCATTTCACATTTTACATCAGGCAATTCAGGCCTTTGTGCTACCAAATATGATCTCTCAAACAATTGCTCAAACCTTTCCCGGATTATAAAATCTAATCTTTCACCTATTTTGCAATCAACTCCAGTGTTGAAACACTCGATATTTAATAATTCAAATTCTACTTCGCTTAGAGACTGGACATCAGCAGTTTCTTTTCTCTCTTCACACTTTCTATCAGATCTAAATTTTTCACTGACCAACTCAATAACAGCTTCATTCCTACTTTTCGTAACCATTTTGCTTCTATCTCCATTCTCTGTTTCACTAACAATCTTGCTATCAATTTCATTCACCATTTCGCTAACAATCTCGCTATCATCCCTCTTAACTATTTCACTAACAATTTCCTCGTCTTCCCCTTTGGGGTTACATTCTTTCGTGACTATTCTATTCTTACAATTTTTTGTTTTAACTATTTCATCAACTGTTCTCACAACATTTACATTTCTAGCTATTTGCAAATCTGTATGGCAAGTCTGCAATGACAAGGACTCAAACTCCGACCGCTCTCCAAGTTCATTTTCGCCTTTTTCCTTTCAATCGTAACCATTTTCAAGGCATTTAAGTCTAACTTAATATTACAAGCTTTCATAAAATCTCTTCCCAAAATTACTTCATGGCTCATAGACTCATTATCGACTACTATTAAATAAGAGAATACTTTTATTGAATTTTTGAAAACAAAACATTTGACTTTTCCATATGACAAAAGTGGACTCTTATTTAATCCATAATATTTATGATTAAGTGAAATTAAATGTATCTTTTCTGGTAAACATGAGATTTTAATAAGTGAAACATCACTGCCTGAGTCTATGAAGCATGCTGTAATCAAGTAAGGATTAGTTGGTGTTTTAAAATATATCTTAACAAATCTTACGTCGTCGCATCCTTTAGCCAGCTTCTCCTTATTAAGTGGACACTTAGCCACCCAATGATCCAAGGCACCGCATCCGAAACAGGACCCTGGCACTCTGTCGGGTTTCTTACAGTCCTTGCTCATGTGGCCCTTCGAGTTGCAGTTGTAGCAACGGAAACCTTCTTTGGAACGTCTGCCCGTAGTGGCCACCTTTGTAGTTTCTCTTGCTGCTCGCTGTACCGGTAACTGAATGCCTGAAAATGCACGGCGTAATTCTGCAATGCATTTGAATCCTTGAATCTGCGCTTGAATGCGGAGTCCCTCCACAGGAATCCCTTCAATGGCTTTGTCTACTCGCTCCTCTTCGCTGATGCAGATAGCATCTGACAGCCTGGCCTTCTCCCAAATTCGAGACTCGAATAAGCGCCTGGCATCTGCTTGAGACACAGTTTTCCCGAACGACTCGACGAGCTGCTCACAGATGTTGCCCACGGGTTCCAAAATGCGCGTACTATTGGCATGTAACCACTCATGAGCCCGTTTAAGCTTGGAGACTAGAAGCATGTGCATTTGTACACCTTTGATTCCATATACACCGCTTATGTTTGTCAGCTGCGTGACCCATTTCTTTCCACACGAGTTCCCATTAAATTCCAACAACGCTTCTTTTGCTAATTGGAATTTTGCAGCCGACGAAAAACCGCTTTCCAACACCTCCTCCGAGCGTTGATTTACCAACACTGGTTCATGACGCTGGTTTTGCGCGCCAATCGGTTCTGCTGCCATCTCGTTTTCGCTGCCGCTGTCGTTGCTCGTCGGCACTGAATCGTGCGTTTCGTTTTCTGTCTGGCGTTGAGGCGCCACTATGTCGAACAATTGTGGACGCAGTAAATCGCACAATTTTTTTAGCAAGACATCAGTGTTGTTGTCTCCCTCTTTCTCATTTGTGGTCTCTGACAGTTGACGGTTACTTTCGTCTTCTGTATTTTCCTCGACAGTCTCAGTTCCAATAGATATGGAACAAGCTCCTCGTCGATCCACTGGAACATCGTTTAAGCGCGCCACAAGCTCGGCCTTTGACCCTGTTGTAGGCAAGTCCAATAGCTCCAACCACTTCTTTAAAGTTGGCAATTGTGAGCCTCAATGTTGATGTCCATTGCGTTAAAGTTCACCACTTCTGATATTGTGGGCGGTAGATAATTTAACCAATGCCAGAATATTTAGGAGATTCGGGTTTTAGTTTCTTTAGATTAATAATAGTTTATTTATTTCTTAATTGTTTTTATTATTATTTATTATGGTTATTATTTATTAGATATAATTAATGTTTCCTCGATATTTGTCTTACACTCCTCAACGCTCAGCAACGACTGACCCACACGTCAGACCCGCTAAACTTTCCTCTCTCTCGGAGAGTCAATTAAAATACCGGGATCGAAGAGTAGCAAGAGAGCAAGTGTGACCGTCTCTCCTGCTACAGTATGTAACAGGCAGAAGGAAGCATCTCCGACCCCACAAAGTATATATATTCTTGATCAGGATCAACAACCGAGTCGATCTAGCCATGTCGGTCTGTCCGTCCGTCTGTCCGTCCGTCCGTCTGTCCGTCTGTCCGTATGAACACCTAGATCTCGGAGACTGTAAGAGCTAGAGCCACCAAATTTGGTATGTAGACTCGTGTAGTATGTAGAGTGATCAAGTTTATTTCAAATTTTTGCCACGCCCCTTTCCGCCCCCGCAATTTAAAAAAAGCGTTTATCTCAAAAACTATTCCAGCTAGAGACACCATATTTGGTATGTATATTCGCTTAATAAATGCACACATTTTGTATGTATAAAAATTTTGCCACGCCCTTTTCCGCCCCCGTAATTTGAAAAACTTGATTATCTCCCGTATTTTTTTACCTTATGCAATCACACTTGGCACACTTAAATTTAATACTAATATCTAGCAAAATACTAAATTTGATCAAAATCGGACAAAAAACAGTCGAGTTATGCATATAAACGTTTTTCCATAAGGCCGGAGTTGGCCGTTGGCTGGTGGGGGCGCTAGGGTGCTCGTATGATTGAGTGAGCGAGATACTAAGATATGCTTGTAAAAAGCATGTGAAAATGCATTTGTTTAATAAAGTTGAAATATTTGCTTTACTGGTGTATGGTATACCTAAGTCGGCGAGACGACTTACTTACTTCATTTTGAAATGAAGGATCTAGGAAAACTGTCTTATTGCCTGGGTATCGAATTTCTTCAAAATAAGAACAAAGGTGAATGTTCTTTGGGTCAATCAAGGTATGTAAAGGATATACTAAAGAAATTCAACATGGAGGACTGTAAACCAGTGAGCACACCTATGAACGCCAGCGAGAAAATTTCAAATCAAATGTGCCAAAGACAAAACGGACCTGGATGAAGTATCGGGCGTCCCATATCAAAGCTAGATAGGTGCTCTAATGTGGCTTGCAGTGTCGACGCCCCCTGACATTGCACATACCGTAAGTCTTCTTAACCAGTATAATAATTGTTACGGGAAACAACACTGGGTTGCAGCCAAAAGGTACTTCGTTATTTGAAGGGTACTCAAGACCATGGACTAATATATAGAAAAACCGGAAAAGATTTGTTTGGCTATGCTGATGCCGACTGGGCTGCTAATATTGATGATCGTAGATCTTTTACAGGTTTCGCATTTAAGATGGCAAACGCACCAATAAGTTGGGAATCCCGTAAGCAGCGAACTGTCGCTCTTTCTAGTACATAGGCGGAATACATGGCCCTATCTGAGACGTCTAAAGAGGCTGTACATCTAAGATCTTTCTTACAAGAGATTTTTGGCTCGCTCCGTTCCACCATAATCTACAACGACAATCAAGGAGCTGGCCAACTCACACGAAATCCTCTATTCCACAAGAGGACAAAGCATGTCGACATCCGTCATCACTTTATAAGGGAACTGGTGGACAAGGGGGACCTTCGCATTGATTACATCTCAACAAGTAAAATGCCCGCAGACGTTTTAACCAAAGGACTAGGAACAGCAAAGCATGAGTCCTGTGTGACACTGTTGGGAGTACAAAAAATAGAGAAATAAGGCGCCATCTGAGGGGAAGTATTGCGAATACATCTGGCAGCCTACTTGGTCACCCGCCCATCTGGCAACCCTATACGCGTCAAGACGCACTCTCGTATATGGCACCGTCTGTGCCGGTCGTGTTTCTCATAGTTCTACCACAAATAATATATTCACTAATCCATCAATAACTCTGTAAACCCATGAAGTTGAATAAATCTCAACAGATAATACCAAACAAATTGTTATTCCATGGTTTTTTCCCCAAAAATGTTTATTTATTTATTGGAACATTTTACTTTTTTAATTTGTATTTTATTAAAATTAGTGAATAGAAACATCTTGTCATCACTTATATATGTATATATCTATAATGAATTTCTCCGCTGTATTACAATTGAATTTAAATATATTAAAGATGAATAAGAAGCAAATGATCTGCCAAGAAACTATTGAATCATTTTATAAAAAGTTTAATTGAAAAAAAAAGTGTCGTTGGACACCATCAGAATTACGGCAAAGGGCTTCGCCTCAAGTAGGCTAATCCCCAGTTTTCATTAACGTTAAAAAGGTTGAAAATTCACGAAAATTACCAAATTTTATTCAATTTTAGCAACCGTTGCTTGAAGTTCTCATTCGACCTACTGGAGCTACACGTTACTTGCTCAGAATATTTTATAGTTTCAATTCGAGCACAACCAAAAATTTTTTCTACTCTCGAATTGACTATAAAATTTATTTTATTTTTAGACATATTTTTATTTTTGTGAAATTGTTAATATCCTTAGGGCTACATTAGAAAAAATGGCTTATGTTCCACTTCGCGGATTTATGCCCATCCTGATGCGCACTGTGCCCTTAGCCAGCGGGGAAGTCAGACCAAGATGAAGGACGAAGTACGTAAAGGAATAATTCCTGCCCGACAGTTGGCCCAGTTGGATAGTTCCAAAGCCAAGGTGATAAATCATATTGCTCAATATAGAAACAACATTATTTTCTTCATATTTCAGATGCACGCTCTGCGTCATGTTTTTTTTTTCGAACTTTCAAGTTTAATATCGTAAATTGATATTAAAACCGACGTTTCCATTGCCTATCAAAATTGCATAGATGTGAAGAAAAAATGTTCTATATTAACATATCGCGGAATTGGCTGTAATAATCCTCATTTAAAACAGGGCTGAAAATGTTTCAAAGCATCTTTTCCATAATTCAAAATATAAATGTGTAACTAAATTGTGCGTTCTCGTTTCTTTGATTTTCTAGATAGTCCTTTTTATTTCTTGTGGTTCAGTTCTCTATTCAATTCGCAAAGAAAGTGTTATAAATCTGAAGCAAGGTTGACGAGAGGTTGAAAATGATTAATTACATTTTCATTATACCCTTGCAAAAAGGGTATATTAATTTTGGTCAGAAGTGTGCAACGCATAGAAGGAAGCATTTCCAACCATATAAAGTATATATATTCTTGATCAGCACGACGAGACGAGTTCAAATAGCCATGTCCGTCCGTCCGTCCGTCCGTCCGTCATATAGACGACTGTGCCAAATTTAATCAAGATCGGGTGACTATATCATATAGCTCCCATAGGAACGATCTTTCGAAAAAGGTGACTTTTGTCAATAACTTTGTTACTTTTGACGCGATTGCTTTCAAATTAAACATTTGTTAGTTTAATATATCTGTTAATGACTGACCGATTACCCAACGAACACTTGCTTCCGAGCCAGACTACCCAACAAACAGTGTAGAACGGTGTGTTGCCAGCTATCTGGTATCTCTATGTCTTACATAAATGTGTAACTAAATTGTGCATTCTCGTTTCTTTGATCTTCTAGATAGTCCTTTTTATTTTTTGTGGTTCAGTTCTCTATTCAATTCGCAAAGAAAGTTATATAAATCTGAAGCAAGGTTGACGAGAGGTTGAAAATGATTAATTAAATTTTCATATCCGTTTTGATTTGATTTTTCATTCATCCCACTTCTCTTATCCACTTGTTTTTTTAAGAATTCTGATTTCATTTTCTTTTCTGTGTTTATAGCAAATTTCGTTGAGCAAATATCTTTTGAATGGTTGGAGAATTCTTAAAGATATTTGTATATATTATTTATTCGATTGTTCCCCAGATGAGACTCTTATGAGCGATTTATCATAATCATTTTGTGACATGCGTCATAGTGGCAAGGAGAAGACCACCTGGCAGCAACTTAAGTTCAGTAGCTTTTGGGATATATGTGCATACATATATTTTTTGATTGATGGGGTTTGACTCCTAAACTGAACCTCAAATTTTGAATTTAATCTTCTTTACATTTCCCTCTTGATACGCCTCTTTGCTATACTGTGCTATTTTTTCAAATAAACAATGGTACCTAAGTATATATACTCAATTTGGTTTTAATTTTTTTGAAAATTCCCAAAAACATAATAAATATCGAAAATTTCCCCCAATTTATGACATCCCCAGACGATTTTCCACCTAAATGATGACTAAATGACCGACTGTGCTTAGATTCCCTTGGATGCAGATATAAATATATATATATGGGGATACAAACAAACTTACATATACGAGGAGATACATTTTCATTTAGCGTCGACAAAAGACATGAAATCTAAATCTAGTTGCAAAATTATTTTAATTATTTACTGACAGCCGTGACACATCAGTCAACACACAAAAAAATAAAACGAAACGAAAAACGTAAAAAGTAACGAAAATATTCACCAAATAGCCATGTCCGTCCGTCCGTCCGTCCGCCCGTCCGTCTGTCCGTCTGTCCGTCCGTCCGTCCGTCTGGATCAACGCAAACTCCTCCTAGACCGTTGGAGGTACAGAGCTCAAATTTTGCATGTAAACTTGTATATACTGCAGGCGTTGTATATCTCGGATTTAGCCTGATCGGATCACTATATCATATAGCTCCCATACAAATGGCAAAGTCACGAACAGTGACTTTTCTCAACTTCATTATATTTTGAGCTATTGTCGTGAAATTTAATATTGGTGAGTTAATTACACATATAGACGACTATGCCAAATTTGATCAAGATCGGGTAACTATATCATATAGCTCCCATAGGAAGGATCTCTCGAAAACAGTGACTTTTGTCAATAACTTCGTTACTTTTGACGCGATTGCTTTCAAATTAAACATTTGTTAGTTTAATATATCTGTTAATGTCTGTGCCAAATTTGATAAGGATCGGGTAACTATATCATATAGCTCCCATAAGAACGATCGGTGGAAAACAGTGACTTTGATCAATATCTTGGCCGTTCTTTCGGAAACATTAGCCCTTTTAGCTTAAACGTTTTTCCACTTTGATGACTATAGGTAAGGAAAAAGTTACCATAAAAGTTGCAAGGGTATACAAACTTTGACGCGGTCGAAGTTAGCCCCGGCCCTCTGGTTTCCGTTTTGATTTGATTTTTCATTCATGCCACTTCTCTTATCAACTTGTTTTTAAGAATTCTGATGTAATTTTCTTTCAGTGTTTATAGCAAATCTCGTTGAGCAGATATCTCTTGTCCAACTTTCTCTTCTACATTATCTTCCATGATTTTTAATTGCCGTTACTTTATAGGGTCCTAAATACTTTCCTTTAAGTTTCAGATTAACGCCATATTGGGTACGCTTAATAGCAACCAAATCATTTATTTTGAATTGTTTTCTCTCTTTTCTCTTTAGATTAGCTGGCTTCTTGTTCTCCTCCTGAATTTGTTTTATATTTTCAACTGCCTCCATTCGTATTTTTTTTCTGTGTTTTGCTAGTTCTTCGATTACAAGATCATCGAGTAGTTCTTTAAGGTTTACATCCTCTGATCTACGCATGTCAATACCGGTTAGAATTTTCAAAGTAGCTATCTTTGTACTTCTAGGTGCCGTATCGTTGATTTGCTGAACTTTCCCTACGTATTTATACCATGAAGCTGGATTATCTAAACTCATTTTAGCTAGCATTGGAATAACAATCTTGTGAATCCTTTCAACCTGCCCATTTCCTCGCGGTACTCAATAAATGCACGATGTCGTGATCCTCGCAATACTTTTTGAAAATGTGCGATGTAAAAGCCGCGCCTCTATCAGATATCAATCGTACTGGGTTCCCAAAATTTGTTGCTTGAACTTCTAAACACCGTCTCACTTCATCTACGCCTGTGCTCCTAGTGGGATACAACCAAACGTACTTAGAAAAACTATCTATAATAACCAACAAGTAATTATATCGTTTATTTGTAAGTTCCATTGGTCCGATGTGATCAATATGGTAAGAACAAAGTGGTTTGTCACCCTTTTCAATTGAAGTTAGATATCCCTCTCTTTTGCCAGCCTTTGCGTTAATAACAATACACTCCACACAACAATGTACCACACGAATAACCTTATCTTTCAATTCGGGAATATATTGACGGAAAAATGACCCTGGGTATGTGCAAGTCTAATAATCTCATGTTCCATTGCCGAAGGCACTACAATCAATTCACAATTAGGGTCTTTAAAGAGAATCTCGTTCTCTATATAGAAGTCTTTATAACTTTCCTTTTTGACTAGCGTCCTTACTGCCTTGGTCCACTCATCTTGCAACTGAGCTTCTCTTAATCGATGTTTAATAGTGTCCTCAACAAGCATAAAACATGCAAAACAACTCAACTCATCGACGTGCCTCATTTGAGTACCTGATCGATGTACGATAACATAATCAAAATCCTGAAGATACATAGCCCAACGAGCAACTCTCAAAGGAACATCTTTCTTTTTCATGGTCATAGCGAATGCGTTACAATCAGTAACGTGAATCGAGATCCTACGACATTAACACGCCATTTGGTTAGTGCTCCAATTATAGCAAGCACTTCTAAGAATGATACCTTTCTTCGCACAATTTTGTCTTACGACTCATATATTCAACGGGATGAAATGAATTATCCTCTGGATGCTTTTGTAACAAAGCTGCCCCAAATCCGTATTTTGAAACATCCGCATGTATTTCAGTTTGCAATTTCGGGTTAAACAATTTAAGGACGGGTTCTTTAGTCAACGCAGTCTAGTCTTAGTTCTTCGAAAGCGAGTTTGTGTATATCTTTGAATTCAAACTTCGAATCCTTACGCATTAAATCGGACAACGGTTTCGCGATTACTGCATACCTTTCAATAAACTTTCTAAAATAGGAAGTTAGACCCAAAAATCTTTGTAACCCCTTTTTGCTACTTGGGATAGGAAAATTCGAAACAGCTCTAATCTTTTCTTTGCTCGGCGTTATGGTACCATTTTCCACATCATATCCTAAAAATAGGACTTTTCGTTGCAGCATCTTACATTTACTCCAATTAATTCGTAAACCGTTTTTGCCTGACACGTCTAGTACGCGTTTTAGCTTGGCCAAACCATCATCGATACCTGTAGTTGGAATGATGATGTCGTCTATGTAGACTACACAATCGCTTGCTTTAATCAAATCTCCTAACACAACCATTATGAATCTTGTAAATACAGCTGGTGAATTTAAATTACCGAAAGGAACATACAGGAATTCATATTGTCCACTCTAAGTAACAAAAGAAGTGTATTTCTGAGAGCTTTCTACTACCGGTACATGGAAAAATCCGTTTGTTAAGTCTAAAGTTAAAAACATATTGGCACCTTGTAACTTTTCTAAAACGCTGTCCATATGAGCCATGGGAAAGTTATCACGAAGAATCTTTTCGTTTAATTTCCTGTAGTCACAGTATAAACGCTTCTGACCATTCTTTTTCGAGACTAAGACAACTGGAGACGCATACTCAGAAGTACTAGTTTTAATTATAATAATGGCTAGCAGAGAACCATTCTTGAATTTGATCAACGATTTCCTGATCACAAAGGGCTAAACGTCTCGGGTGCTGATACACAGGTATTTCGTCGCTCAATATAAATTTCATGCTTACTGGTGCTGTCGTGTATTATGAACTTTAGCAACTGCTCCTTGTTTTTGACTGGTTGATAACTCAGTTCTAACTTGTACATCTCTAAGGTGGCATAAAGACTTGCATACCGGACATTCTTGATTTGTCGAAACATAAGTACTTATACAATTCTATGGAATGAGTGCATACTTGGTTGTTGCCTTCTCGTGTAAGTCTGAGATAAATTGTGAACAAATGCTACACACTTGTGATGAGGATGATCGTGGTGCCTCCTCGCAATCTTCATCACTATGTGTTCATGGCATTTTAAATATTTGATAGCGTTTTCAAATCAACCAAATGTTATTAAATTTCCTTTTTTTTATACCCTTGCAGAGGGTATTATAAGATTGGTCAGATGTTTGTAACGCACAGAAGGAGACGTTTCCGACCCATCAAGTATATATATTCTTGCGTCTGTCCGTCTGTCCGTCCGTCCGTCCGTCTGTGCGAATGCGTTTTACTCAGCCGTCTTAAGAGCTATCGGTCTGAAATTTTTTTATTACCAGGGAAAAATAATATATGAAAACCGTCAGGATCGGACCACTATATCATATAGCTTTAGAAGAACTAGAAGAAACATTTTCATAAAAATCGGAGTATGCTATGAAATTTACATATGTGATGACAAGGTACAGTCAATATAATAATCGGCTCTGCTCCCAGCTCTGCCGGCAGCGCTGCTTGTTGTCTACTACGTCTTTCGTCATCAACAGAGTACATGCATCCACACACAGACGCAACGCTACATGAACTGTCTGTGTAAGCGTGCCTTGCTTTGCTTTGGGAATGAGAGAAGAAAAAGAACAAATTGTAAAATAGAGAGTAAAATTGTTTTGTTTGTATATTAATGAATTGAGTTGCAGTAAACAAATTTTGAACATGTAAAATTATTATTACCAAGGACTGCAAGGGTATATAAACTTCGGCATAGCCGATGTTAGCTTCTTTGATATTTTTTTTTTTAAATCAATTTATAGATAATTTTTATTTCGGGTTACTCTAAGTGAAATCGGGAGTAATAATTAAATTTATCACTAGGGACTACTCTTGAAATCTGCGTTCTGTTACAATTTTTTTTTTTTTGCTTAGTAACGGGAAATCGAAATTTACATAGGTACACTCATAAATAGGTAGTCTCTTTCTTTTAAGCGGTTGGGTTGGAGTCTCTTGCCTCTAAATCCCATAGTTCCATTCTCATCTTAATTTCTTTTTTTGAGTTGCACCTACATAAATGAATTTAAAACCAGAGGGCCGGGGCTAACTTCGACCGTGTCAAAGTTTGTATACCCTTGCAACTTTTATGGTAACTCTTTCCTTACCTATAGCCATCAAAATGGGAAAACGTTCAAGCTAAAAAGGTTAATGTTTGCGAAAGAACGGCGTACAATCTTAGCATAGGAAAAAACGAAGATATTGATCAAAGTCACTGTTTTCCTATGGGAGCTATATGATATAGTAACCCTATCTTTTTCTAATTCGGCACAGTCATTAGCAGATATATTAAACTAACAAATGTTTAATTTGAAAGCAATCGCGTGAAAAGTAGCGAAGTTATTGACAAAAGTCACTGTTTTCGAAAGATCGTTCCTATGGGAGCTATATGATATAGTCACCCGATCTTGATCAAATTTGGCACAGTCGTTTATATGTGTAATTAACTCACCAATATTAAATTTTATGACAATAGCTCAGAAAATAACGAAGTTATTAAGAAAAGTCACTGTTTGTGTCTTTGCCATTTGTATGGGAGCTATATGATATAGTGATCCGATCCGGGTGAATCCGAGATATACAACGCCTGCAGTATATACAAGCCTACATGCTCTGTAGCTCTGTAGCTTTAACGGTCTATCATATTTCCAGGTCTAATCATATTTCCAGGTGATACGCATCCTGTAGCAAAGAAAGAGATACAGAGTCTAGACTACCACCACGCCTTCGTTTACTCAACACTTTTCAAACCAGAGTCTAGCTCTTAGTCACTTGCCAAAAGTTAGTTGTTTCTGCTGTTTTGACTGTTCTTGTTAGACTTGAGTTCATATTGGCAGTTAGCTTTAAAATATCTGAAACAATTTGTAAGCTATTTGAATATCCGGACCAGATCTCTGGGCATTGCCGGAGACGGTAATTCCAATGTTATTTAACTTTCACGACTTTAAATTGTTGATAGTATAGTATAAAAGATTAGAATGCATAAAGAAATGAAAAGAAGAAAAGGGGTCAATCAACCAAATAAATTATCTACCTCAAAAAAAAACTTAACGAGATAATTATCGCCCTAGAATAGGCCCCTCAGTCGGGCGCCAAAAATTACTGTAACGTACAAAGCCTCAATGCTGTTGATGGGCAACTAAATATCCATAAATACGAAACCACAAAGGCTTACCAACCATTGCAATCATAAACTATACTTTATTGTGTGAGTCCTATCTTGATGTTAACACGATTCATCTGCGGGACTCTTAATGCGGCTAGCATGACAATCGGCTGGGGTGGTTCTTTGATGTATGTTTTTCACCCACTCACACGTCAGCAACTTTAAGTAAAGTCCCTGTGCTGAAACTCGAAATAGAATAGAGAGAAAAGAATAGAAGAAAATAGTCCTAGTGTTGGCTGCATAGGTTTATTTACAGCCGCGCTCTCTACCCACCCTACCACCCTTTGGGTTGGATGTAGGCGACTGAGCTGTCGATGTGCAAGAGCGTGTGGTGTGGCTGTGGCTTGTGTGGAACCATTGGAATGCTCATGAGCCAAATAGTTCGGGCAGTATCCGTTGCTCAAGACTACCCGTAGCCTGTCGTCAGCTCGTAGTCCTCGAAACTGTCGGCACTGACACAGCGCGTGTGCCCCTTGACAAACGCGGCACCTGAAGCAATTGGAACTGCTTTATATGATTCGTTCCCCAAGGATAGTGGGAAGGAGTGCGGCTCCAAGCACCAAATCCACAGGAGCTCTTTGGTGAAATTGCGGATCAGCGAGCGGAAGGTCAAGCGAATCCTGCTTCACCTTATTCGGGATTGCGCGGGAAGCAAGTGCTTCAGCTACACTAGGCAGCACCACGGCGACTGCTTGGAACCGCCGCAGCGGTTCGTCAGGAGGAGAAATCTGTAAGCGGCACACTTTGTCGCTGCTACCAGCATTGCATTGCCCAATGCCGCGAATGCTAGTTGATACTTTGCAGCTTGGAGATTAATCAATTCAAACATTCTTTGGGAAATAAAGGACGCTTCGGATCCCATGTCAATCAAAGCGCGGATTTGAAACTGCTGGCCACGATGATGAATAGTTACCCTCGCAGTACCCAGGAGGCCAGTGTTGCGAGTGGAGGCGAAGTAACTTCCCACGTTTACATGAGGGCTGCTGGAAGAATCGGAGGACGCAGGATTCGAAATTATACATCAGGTGCTGAGCTCTCTTGCACTTGGGCCGTAGGTTTTCGGCTTACGGATGGAAAGGTCTGACCGTTAGAGCTTGGTTGAAGAACATCTGTGGCCTCTAGTACACGGTAGCGATCAGTTAGGAATCGATTAAGGTCGTCCCAGGATGAGACGGCGGTCTTATTTGGAACGGACTGTTCCCATAACAGAAGGGTGGATTTGGGCATTTGCTCGTACAGATTGCTATAAGAAGGATATACCAATTGTCTGTACGAGCTCCGGAAAGATCAAGACCGGTTAAGCAACCTTGAATTGAGGTCTGCAGTTCTCTTAACGCTTTGCCAGACTCTTGTGTTACAGCTGGGATCTGTAGAAGCTGCTTGGCTTGGCTCATAATCAATAATCGATTATTTTCGTATCGCGCAGTGAGGTTATCCCACGCGGACTGGAACCCTTCATTGGTCAAGGGTGACCTAGACACAATGGCTCTGGCTTCACCGCGAGATTTGCAACTTAAGCGGCCAAGCCAGGCTGTCTCCGTTAAAGATTTCGACTTCGCACGGGGGAACTGTGTGGCTTTGATGGGTGGAATCGACGGAGAGCCTGACTGGTGGGTGCGCCATTTTCGTGGACAACTGCTCGATTCGCAATAACAATATTCATGTTTAGCTTTAATTGTAGCTATGTGCTTCGGACTATCGTCGTTCTTTTGAGCCGTCAAGGCTTTATAGCATCGTGAAAACTCTGCCTCGACTTTTGCCCAAAGTGACTTAAGCTGGTCTAAGTGTATTTTAATAGAGACGAGTGGCACATCGTCAGCTAAAGCCTGGGCCTCGCGAGCCTCGAACGCCGTTAATGCCTCGCACACGGCAACAAAGTCGGAAAGAGAAATCGTAGAGTGTCCTCTGAGCTATTACGAATCGAATGGCAACAAACGTGGACTTAGAGCTCTCAAGCGAGGAGATCGAAACGAAGCTGTAAGTGGACTGTATAATTTAAGGATAGAGGAGGAGTGAGAAGGAGAAATGTCTCCTCTTTTTAATGAACAAAGATAAGCAAAGATCGCATAAATGAAATTAGAAGGATTTATAATTTTCCTCGCAGTTGTGTGAATAATTATAAGGATATATAATCACTTGAATATTAAAATTTATACAATGTGGAAAAATGTTAAAATTTATAAGAGTATTTAAAAATTTAGAAAAATTGAGATCAGTAGAATTGGGAGTGCCGATAACTTTTCAACGAAGAAAAAAAAAATCGGAATTAATGCATTAAACGGACAAGATCAATGGATCTGTGAGGAAAAGATCAAAATGTACCAAGACAAGCCAAAATATTAATTCTATATAAATAAACGGTACTTATTTTTCTTTAGAAAATATTTTGCGAATTAAATTCAATCAGTAGATTAAAATATTTTTGCACAATACGAAAATCACGAAGAAAAATATGGATGTCGTGACCGAGTCACGGCTTGGCTCAAGTGTCAGCACTGATGAGACTTGAGTGTCAGCACTGATGAGACTTGAGTGTCAGCACTGATCGGGAGTCAGCTGTTCTGCCGTGTTTTATGTTTTGTGAATTTAATTAATTGTGAATTGTTTAACGAAAATCACGATTTCCTGCTTTAATTATGTAGGTTTCGAATTATTAAATTGCGGAAAGCCAATCGGAGTGGCTGCAATTAATTTTGTGTGGGTGAATTCAAATTGTATGTGGACATATGTATGTATGTATGTACGTATGAGTGTACTTACGCGCAAAAATTATTACATTTGTATGTACCTATGTATGTACATATGTATGTATGGATGTAAAAATTATATGACATAAATAATTTATGCCGATGGACTAACGATCAGCCCGTGGAGTGTGCTTTACACTTTATGTAAAGGTAAGTGGTACTTTATAAATTCATTCTCGATTATTAAACACCTCTACTTGCAGGTTAGAAAACAGCTGTTTTTACATGTATGTATGTATGTATATGTGTGTATATACATACATATGTATTGCTATGCAATTGGACTTTTGGACAATCAGAATTTCGAAGAATGGAAAAAAAATGCACTTCATAAACACAAAAATGATCGGCAAATACCATGTAACCCTCGGAACAGGTCAGGTACGTACATACAAGTATACAGAAGTGTGTAGGTCGCTATGGAAGAGCGGGAAACCTCACACTTTTGTAAGTTTGTAATGGGACATAATAAGAAATGTTGTACTTATCAGGAATTCCGCCGATGCAAGCTGGAATAGCGGAAGGATATCCGGCTCGAAGGACCAATGTTCGTGGAGGGGCGGAAGGATCCAAATAAGACGCAAGTGGTTGGCGGGTGCCAATTTCTGCGGGGGTCTGGTGAGTGAGTAATGCAATTAAAACGCGCGAGAACTTTGGTTAAGATTAATTCTGGTTTATTTCTATTTATGTTACAAGATGTCCCGATACACACGAGAATGTTTCGGGTTGAAAAAGGTATATTATCGAAAGAAAAACGCAATGAAAGAACGGGTGTTCGGGTTAGATGCTCGTACTGCATTGAATATGGCGATTTACAGGAGAACACTTCGTCACCCTCCTCAGTATGACCGAATTCGGTTTTGGAAAAAACCCTACCCCTCACTCTCTGCTGTTCACCTGGTGGCGTGAACAAGTAGTGTCTCTGAGAACAAAGTTAACTCATAAAAAAAAACCCAAAACCATTCTATAATATATAAGAAAATTTACAATTTCATAAATGATCAACATATTAATTTGTAATTTCTAAAAATAAATATAGCTCGAAACTTTACCGCATAACGATTCATATTCAAAGATTAATAAATCCAAAATCAAAAAAAAATATTCTAAACACTCGGCATCATTTTATGAACATTTCTTTCAAACTTTGAACCACTGTGCAAAGGCAAAACGTCGGCAGAGTCAGAGGCAACCTGGTTGGCAGAGGCAAAGCTGGACGTAGCGTGAGGCAAAACGTCGGCAGAGGCAGAGGCAACCCGTTGGCAGAGGCAAAGCTGGGTGTAGCGCGAGGTGAAACGTCGGCAGAGGCAGGGGCAACCCGTTGGCAGACGCTAAGCTGGGCGTAGCGCGAAGTGAAACGTCGACAGATGCAGAGGTAGCCAGAGGCAGAAGCTGGACGCGGCAAGAGACAAAACGTTAGAAGATAACAGACAACCTGCTGGCAGAAATTAAACGAAGACTTCGTGGGACAGGAGCGGACTTCGGTACATTTTTTGGGGACTATATGTAGATAGTTCTAACCTTAATTGAATTTACTAAAACTAACCTTAGCATTAATTATTGGTATTGAACAAAAGAAAATATTTTAATATGGAGCTTCACGAGGTTATGGCATTGCGAGTCGCAGATTAGTCGATCTTGGTACACCTTAAAAGATGTTGAGGGCAGTGTATCTATTTTTCCGGCTCAGGTAGTCCCGACATTTATACAATGGGACAAGTTACAGACCTTTATAAACGCCAAACAGTTGTTAGCAGCAGCTGCTAAATCATTTATTCGGAGTCAACTTGGTATAAACAATTGGGAGATATTAAAAGCAGCACTGCGCAAAGAATTTGGATCGAAACGATCAGCAGCTGAGATTCATAGAATATTATCGCAACGTTCTCAGAAAAGAGAGGAGACTTTACATGAATATTTGTATGCTTTAATGGAAATTGCCAAACCAGTGGACGATGGGAGCTTGATAGAATACTTTGTAAAGGGCATTCCAGACTCACAAGTAAATAAAGCTATTATATTTCAAGCCAGGAATCTAGAAGAACTGAAGTTTCAAATAGAAACGTATCAGAAAGTTCGTACTTCACACAAGTCGTTAAACAAATTTGAGGCTCAGTCAGGAGGAAAGATTAATCAGGGTAATCAGGTTGCGGTGATACATCACATATCAGACGAGACTGTCCAAAGAACGATCAAACGTGTTTCAAATGTGGTAAAGATGGACATCGAATGGCACAGTGCAAACTATAAAATCCAATTAAATACGAGAGAAATACAAACGTGGTAGAAAATGAAGATGTAGTAATACAGCCGTCAAGCGAATTTACTCCGTCAGGGTTAGAACTTAAAGACATCGTATATTCTAACGTTATATTTAAAGGACTCGTAGATACTGGCGCTGGTTTATGTCTTATGCGAAGAAATATTTATTTGATGATTGGATCGAAACCGTTATTAGGCGGAGCTAGACACTTAACAGGAATTGGCGACAGTAAAGTGTTGACTTTCGGTAGTTTTATAATACCAGTGAAAGTGGATGGTTTAGTTATGAACATAGAATTCCATGTAGTGCCAGATCAGGACATAAGTTTTGATGCTATACTGGGTCAAACGATATTGAACACTGTCAATATAAATGTAACAGCAAATGGATCTAAGTTTGCTATGCGCAACGATATAGAAGTCTGTCGCACCCATTGTATGCCAAAGAGAGAACAAAATGAGTCAGATATTCAGTGGGCAGGAGAGATTGGAAATATCTTCATCACAAATATTGAAGACAGGGATAAGAGTCTAGACATAAATCTTTCGCATTAGAGCCATTTGATAAAAGGGGAAGTAGAGAAATTAATTCGAAACTACCAGTCAAAAAGAAATGCATACGCACCAGAAAGCATGAAATTTATATTGAGCGACGAAATACCTGTGTATCAGCACCCGAGACGTTTAGCCCTTTGTGATCAGGAAATCGTTGATAAACAAATTCAAGAATGGCTAGTAGAGAAAATAATTAAAACTAGTACTTCTGAGTACGCGTCTCCAGTTGTCTTAGTCTCGAAAAAGAATGGTCAGAAGCGGTTATGCTGTGACTACAGAATATTAAACGAAAAGATTCTTCGTGATAACTTTCCATGTACCGGTAGTAGAAAGCTCTCAGAAATACACTTCTTTTGTTATGAATTCCTGTATGTTCCTTTCAGTATTTCAAATTCACCAGCTGTATTTACAAGATTCATAAGGGTTGTGTTAGGAGATTTGATTAAAGCAAGCGATTGTGTAGTCTACATGGCATCATCATTCCAAGTACAGGTATCGGATGATGGTTTGGCCAAGCTAAAACGCGTACTAGACGTGTGAGCCAAAAACGGTTTTCGAATTAATTGGAGTAAATGTCAGATGCTGCAACGAAAAGTCCTATTTTTAGGATATGATGTGGAAAATGGTACCATAAAGCCGAGCAAAGAAAGATTAGAGCTGTTTCGAATTTTCCTATCCCAAGTAGCAAAAAGTAGGTTACTGTAAGATTCCAATTATTTAAAGTCTGTTAAATGCTCATGCATATATCGATTGTTAGTAATAAGTATCGATTGTTAGTAATAAGTATCGATTGTTAGTAATAAGTATCGATTGTTAGTAATAAGTATCGATTGTTAGTAATAAGTATCGATGGTTAGCGATAAGTCCTCGATAGGTTGAGAGACGGCGTCTCTCTTCTCTTCCGGCGATGCAACGAGCAAGTTGCATCTGCGCAAAACCCAAAGATTAAATCCGACCAATACAAACTAATCTTTATCATTTTTACTTAATAATTAGGTGTTTACAACTCAGAAGTGGGATGACCACCCGAAAGAATACATATTTCGGGACACGGCACGCCACACGTTCCACATCTAGGACGGCCGCCTCCACGCCCACCGCTGTTAGTGCACCCACTGCGGTGACTACCGCTGCAGTACCGGCGGCCACAGCAGCCGCCGCTGCTGCACCTGCCGCTGCAGTACCGAGAACCGCTGTGCGACTGCTGCCGGGCCAACTGCTGATATACTCGCCCCTGCCGGGCCCGCCGCTGCTGGGCCAACTGCTGATATACTCGCCCCTGCCGGCAAACTGTCGGCACTGACACAGCGCGTGTGCCCCTTGACAAACGCGGCACCTGAAGCAATTGGAACTGCTTTATATGATTCGTTCCCCAAGGATAGTGGGAAGGAGTGCGGCTCCAAGCACCAAATCCACAGGAGCTCTTTGGTGAAATTGCGGATCAGCGAGCGGAAGGTCAAGCGAATCCTGCTTCACCTTATTCGGGATTGCGCGGGAAGCAAGTGCTTCAGCTACACTAGGCAGCACCACGGCGACTGCTTGGAACCGCCGCAGCGGTTCGTCAGGAGGAGAAATCTGTAAGCGGCACACTTTGTCGCTGCTACCAGCATTGCATTGCCCAATGCCGCGAATGCTAGTTGATACTTTGCAGCTTGGAGGATTAATCAATTCAAACATTCTTTGGGAAATAAAGGACGCTTCGGATCCCATGTCAATCAAAGCGCGGATTTGAAACTGCTGGCCACGATGATGAATAGTTACCCTCGCAGTACCCAGGAGGCCAGTGTTGCGAGTGGAGGCGAAGTAACTTCCCACGTTTACATGAGGGCTGCTGGAAGAATCGGAGGACGCAGGATTCGAAATTATACATCAGGTGCTGAGCTCTCTTGCACTTGGGCCGTAGGTTTTCGGCTTACGGATGGAAAGGTCTGACCGTTAGAGCTTGGTTGAAGAACATCTGTGGCCTCTAGTACACGGTAGCGATCAGTTAGGAATCGATTAAGGTCGTCCCAGGATGAGACGGCGGTCTTATTTGGAACGGACTGTTCCCATAACAGAAGGGTGGATTTGGGCATTTTGCTCGTACAGATTGCTATAAGAAGGATATACCAATTGTCTGTACGAGCTCCGGAAAGATCAAGACCGGTTAAGCAACCTTGAATTGAGGTCTGCAGTTCTCTTAACGCTTTGCCAGACTCTTGTGTTACAGCTGGGATCTGTAGAAGCTGCTTGGCTTGGCTCATAATCAATAATCGATTATTTTCGTATCGCGCAGTGAGGTTATCCCACGCGGACTGGAACCCTTCATTGGTCAAGGGTGACCTAGACACAATGGCTCTGGCTTCACCGCGAGATTTGCAACTTAAGCGGCCAAGCCAGGCTGTCTCCGTTAAAGATTTCGACTTCGCACGGGGGAACTGTGTGGCTTTGATGGGTGGAATCGACGGAGAGCCTGACTGGTGGGTGCGCCATTTTCGTGGACAACTGCTCGATTCGCAATAACAATATTCATGTTTAGCTTTAATTGTAGCTATGTGCTTCGGACTATCGTCGTTCTTTTGAGCCGTCAAGGCTTTATAGCATCGTGAAAACTCTGCCTCGACTTTTGCCCAAAGTGACTTAAGCTGGTCTAAGTGTATTTTAATAGAGACGAGTGGCACATCGTCAGCTAAAGCCTGGGCCTCGCGAGCCTCGAACGCCGTTAATGCCTCGCACACGGCAACAAAGTCGGAAAGAGACATCGTAGAGTGTCCTCTGAGCTATTACGAATCGAATGGCAACAAACGTGGACTTAGAGCTCTCAAGCGAGGAGATCGAAACGAAGCTGTAAGTGGACTGTATAATTTAAGGATAGAGGAGGAGTGAGAAGGAGAAATGTCTCCTCTTTTTAATGAACAAAGATAAGCAAAGATCGCATAAATGAAATTAGAAGGATTTATAATTTTCCTCGCAGTTGTGTGAATAATTATAAGGATATATAATCACTTGAATATTAAAATTTATACAATGTGGAAAAATGTTAAAATTTATAAGAGTATTTAAAAATTTAGAAAAATTGAGATCAGTAGAATTGGGAGTGCCGATAACTTTTCAACGAAGAAAAAAAAAATCGGAATTAATGCATTAAACGGACAAGATCAATGGATCTGTGAGGAAAAGATCAAAATGTACCAAGACAAGCCAAAATATTAATTCTATATAAATAAACGGTACTTATTTTTCTTTAGAAAATATTTTGCGAATTAAATTCAATCAGTAGATTAAAATATTTTTGCACAATACGAAAATCACGAAGAAAAATATGGATGTCGTGACCGAGTCACGGCTTGGCTCAAGTGTCAGCACTGATGAGACTTGAGTGTCAGCACTGATCGGGAGTCAGCTGTTCTGCCGTGTTTTATGTTTTGTGAATTTAATTAATTGTAAATTGTTTAACGAAAATCACGATTTCCTGCTTTAATTATGTAGGTTTCGAATTATTAAATTGCGGAAAGCCAATCGGAGTGGCTGCAATTAATTTTGTGTGGGTGAATTCAAATTGTATGTGGACATATGTATGTATGTATGTACGTATGAGTGTACTTAACGCGCAAAAATTATTACATTTGTATGTACCTATGTATGTACATATGTATGTATGGATGTAAAAATTATATGACATAAATAATTTATGCCGATGGACTAACGATCAGCCCGTGGAGTGTGCTTTACACTTTATGTAAAGGTAAGTGGTACTTTATAAATTCATTCTCGATTATTAAACACCTCTACTTGCAGGTTAGAAAACAGCTGTTTTTACATGTATGTATGTATGTATATGTGTGTATATACATACATATGTATTGCTATGCAATTGGACTTTTGGACAATCAGAATTTCGAAGAATGGAAAAAAAATGCACTTCATAAACACAAAAATGATCGGCAAATACCATGTAACCCTCGGAACAGGTCAGGTACGTACATACAAGTATACAGAAGTGTGTAGGTCGCTATGGAAGAGCGGGAAACCTCACACTTTTGTAAGTTTGTAATGGGACATAATAAGAAATGTTGTACTTATCAGGAATTCCGCCGATGCAAGCTGGAATAGCGGAAGGATATCCGGCTCGAAGGACCAATGTTCGTGGAGGGGCGGAAGGATCCAAATAAGACGCAAGTGGTTGGCGGGTGCCAATTTCTGCGGGGGTCTGGTGAGTGAGTAATGCAATTAAAACGCGCGAGAACTTTGGTTAAGATTAATTCTGGTTTATTTCTATTTATGTTACAAGATGTCCCGATACACACGAGAATGTTTCGGGTTGAAAAAAGGTATATTATCGAAAGAAAAACGCAATGAAAGAACGGGTGTTCGGGTTAGATGCTCGTACTGCATTGAATATGGCGATTTACAGGAGAACACTTCGTCACCCTCCTCAGTATGACCGAATTCGGTTTTGGAAAAAACCCTACCCCTCACTCTCTGCTGTTCACCTGGTGGCGTGAACAAGTAGTGTCTCTGAGAACAAAGTTAACTCATAAAAAAAAACCCAAAACCATTCTATAATATATAAGAAAATTTACAATTTCATAAATGATCAACATATTAATTTGTAATTTCTAAAAATAAATATAGCTCGAAACTTTACCGCATAACGATTCATATTCAAAGATTAATAAATCCAAAATCAAAAAAAAATATTCTAAACACTCGGCATCATTTTATGAACATTTCTTTCAAACTTTGAACCACTGTGCAAAGGCAAAACGTCGGCAGAGTCAGAGGCAACCTGGTTGGCAGAGGCAAAGCTGGACGTAGCGTGAGGCAAAACGTCGGCAGAGGCAGAGGCAACCCGTTGGCAGAGGCAAAGCTGGGTGTAGCGCGAGGTGAAACGTCGGCAGAGGCAGGGGCAACCCGTTGGCAGACGCTAAGCTGGGCGTAGCGCGAAGTGAAACGTCGACAGATGCAGAGGTAGCCAGAGGCAGAAGCTGGACGCGGCAAGAGACAAAACGTTAGAAGATAACAGACAACCTGCTGGCAGAAATTAAACGAAGACTTCGTGGGACAGGAGCGGACTTCGGTACATTTTTTGGGGACTATATGTAGATAGTTCTAACCTTAATTGAATTTACTAAAACTAACCTTAGCATTAATTATTGGTATTGAACAAAAGAAAATATTTTAATATGGAGCTTCACGAGGTTATGGCATTGCGAGTCGCAGATTAGTCGATCTTGGTACACCTTAAAAGATGTTGAGGGCAGTGTATCTATTTTTCCGGCTCAGGTAGTCCCGACATTTATACAATGGGACAAGTTACAGACCTTTATAAACGCCAAACAGTTGTTAGCAGCAGCTGCTAAATCATTTATTCGGAGTCAACTTGGTATAAACAATTGGGAGATATTAAAAGCAGCACTGCGCAAAGAATTTGGATCGAAACGATCAGCAGCTGAGATTCATAGAATATTATCGCAACGTTCTCAGAAAAGAGAGGAGACTTTACATGAATATTTGTATGCTTTAATGGAAATTGCCAAACCAGTGGACGATGGGAGCTTGATAGAATACTTTGTAAAGGGCATTCCAGACTCACAAGTAAATAAAGCTATTATATTTCAAGCCAGGAATCTAGAAGAACTGAAGTTTCAAATAGAAACGTATCAGAAAGTTCGTACTTCACACAAGTCGTTAAACAAATTTGAGGCTCAGTCAGGAGGAAAGATTAATCAGGGTAATCAGGTTGCGGTGATACATCACATATCAGACGAGACTGTCCAAAGAACGATCAAACGTGTTTCAAATGTGGTAAAGATGGACATCGAATGGCACAGTGCAAACTATAAAATCCAATTAAATACGAGAGAAATACAAACGTGGTAGAAAATGAAGATGTAGTAATACAGCCGTCAAGCGAATTTACTCCGTCAGGGTTAGAACTTAAAGACATCGTATATTCTAACGTTATATTTAAAGGACTCGTAGATACTGGCGCTGGTTTATGTCTTATGCGAAGAAATATTTATTTGATGATTGGATCGAAACCGTTATTAGGCGGAGCTAGACACTTAACAGGAATTGGCGACAGTAAAGTGTTGACTTTCGGTAGTTTTATAATACCAGTGAAAGTGGATGGTTTAGTTATGAACATAGAATTCCATGTAGTGCCAGATCAGGACATAAGTTTTGATGCTATACTGGGTCAAACGATATTGAACACTGTCAATATAAATGTAACAGCAAATGGATCTAAGTTTGCTATGCGCAACGATATAGAAGTCTGTCGCACCCATTGTATGCCAAAGAGAGAACAAAATGAGTCAGATATTCAGTGGGCAGGAGAGATTGGAAATATCTTCATCACAAATATTGAAGACAGGGATAAGAGTCTAGACATAAATCTTTCGCATTAGAGCCATTTGATAAAAGGGGAAGTAGAGAAATTAATTCGAAACTACCAGTCAAAAAGAAATGCATACGCACCAGAAAGCATGAAATTTATATTGAGCGACGAAATACCTGTGTATCAGCACCCGAGACGTTTAGCCCTTTGTGATCAGGAAATCGTTGATAAACAAATTCAAGAATGGCTAGTAGAGAAAATAATTAAAACTAGTACTTCTGAGTACGCGTCTCCAGTTGTCTTAGTCTCGAAAAAGAATGGTCAGAAGCGGTTATGCTGTGACTACAGAATATTAAACGAAAAGATTCTTCGTGATAACTTTCCATGTACCGGTAGTAGAAAGCTCTCAGAAATACACTTCTTTTGTTATGAATTCCTGTATGTTCCTTTCAGTATTTCAAATTCACCAGCTGTATTTACAAGATTCATAAGGGTTGTGTTAGGAGATTTGATTAAAGCAAGCGATTGTGTAGTCTACATGGCATCATCATTCCAAGTACAGGTATCGGATGATGGTTTGGCCAAGCTAAAACGCGTACTAGACGTGTGAGCCAAAAACGGTTTTCGAATTAATTGGAGTAAATGTCAGATGCTGCAACGAAAAGTCCTATTTTTAGGGTATGATGTGGAAAATGGTACCATAAAGCCGAGCAAAGAAAGATTAGAGCTGTTTCGAATTTTCCTATCCCAAGTAGCAAAAAGTAGGTTACTGTAAGATTCCAATTATTTAAAGTCTGTTAAATGCTCATGCATATATCGATTGTTAGTAATAAGTATCGATTGTTAGTAATAAGTATCGATTGTTAGTAATAAGTATCGATTGTTAGTAATAAGTATCGATTGTTAGTAATAAGTATCGATGGTTAGCGATAAGTCCTCGATAGGTTGAGAGACGGCGTCTCTCTTCTCTTCCGGCGATGCAACGAGCAAGTTGCATCTGCGAAAAACCCAAAGATTAAATCCGACCAATACAAACTAATCTTTATCATTTTTACTTAATAATTAGGTGTTTACAACTCAGAAGTGGGATGACCACCCGAAAGAATACATATTTCGAGACACGGCACGCCACACGTTCCACATCTAGGACGGCCGCCTCCACGCCCACCGCTGTTAGTGCACCCACTGCGGTGACTACCGCTGCAGTACCGGCGGCCACAGCAGCCGCCGCTGCTGCACCTGCCGCTGCAGTACCGAGAACCGCTGTGCCGACTGCTGACACACGCGCCCCTGCCGGGCCCGCCGCTGCCGGGCCAACTGCTGATATACTCGCCCTGCCGGGCCCGCCGCTGCTGGGCCAACTGCTGATATACTCGCCCCTGCCGGGTCCGCCGCTGCTGGGCCAACTGCCGCCATACGAGCCCCTGCCGGGCTAACTGATGCCACATTAGCCCCTGCCGGGCCCGCCGCTGCCGGGCCAACTGCCGCCACACTCGCCCCTGCAGGGCCCGCCGCTGCTGGGCCAACTGCTGATATACTCGCCCCTGCCGGGCCCGCCGCTGGTGGGCCAACCGCTGACATACTCGCCCCTGCCGGGCCCGCCGACGCTGGACCAACGGCCGCCATACGAGCCCCTGCTGGGCCCGCCACCGCTGGCCAACTGCTGCCATACTCGCCCATGCTGGGCCAACTGCTGACATGCTTGCCCTGCTGGGCCAACTGCTGCCATACTCGCTCCTGCTGTGCCAACTGCCGCCATACTCGCCCCTGCCGGCCCCGCTGCGGCTATATTCGCCCCTGCTGTAACCGCTGCCGCCGCACCCGCCCCTGCTGTACCCTCCGCTGCGGTGTCCGCCGCTTACAGGCCACCTCTGCAGACTGCCGCCTCTGCACCCGCTGCCACTGCTGTACCCGCTGCCACTGCTGTGCCCACCACCGCTGCCACTGCTGTACCCGCTGCCACTGCTGTTCCCACCACCGCTGCCACTGCTGTACCCGCCGCCGCTGCCGTCGCATCCATTACGGTACCTGCCGCCGCTGCCACTGCTGTGCCCACCACCGCTGCCACTGCTGTACCCGCCGCCGCTGCCGTCGCATCCATTACGGTACCTGCCGCCGCTGCCACTGCTGTACCCGCTGCCACTGCTGTACCCACCACCGCTGCCACTGCTGTACCCGCCGCCGCTGCTGTCGCATCCATTACGGTACCCGCCGCCGCTGCCACCGCTGTACCCGCCGCCGCTGCCACTGCTGTACCCACCACCGCTGTACCCGCCGCCGCTGCCACCGCTGTACCCGCCGCCGCTGCCCCCGCTGTCCCCACCCCCCCCGCACCCGCCGCCGCTGCCACCGCTGTACCCGCCGCCGCTGCTGTCGCATCCATTACGGTACCTGTCGCCGCTGCCACTGCTGCACCCGCTGCCAATGCTGTACCCACCGCCACTGCCACTGCTGTACCCACCGCCGCTGCCACTGCTGTACCCACCGCCGCTGCCACCGCTGTACCCGCCGCCGCCGCTGTCGCATCCATTACGGTACCTGCCGCCGCTGCCACTGCTGCACCCGTTGCCACTGCTGTACCCACCGCCGCTGCCACTGCTGTACCCACCGTCGCTGCACCCGCTGCCACTGCTGTACCCGCTGCCACCACCGCTGCCGCCGTTGCACATGCTGCCACTGCTGTACCCGCCGACTATATGTCTGCCATGCGGGCTGCGGCCTCGCTCGCCCGACGCTGACCCATGGGAAGAGATGCCCGCTTTAGTGCCCTCCGTATCGACTGCCGCGGCCGCCATCACACCGGCCACTTCCGCCTCCCCCAGCCTGGATGAGCAACTGGTGACGCTGCAGAAACAACATGAGTTGCTACAGCTACAGCATCAAATCCGCAAACTGCAGCAGGGGATTGACGAATCCCAAGCACCGAGGCAGCAAGTCAGTGACGTGAGTGTTATTGAGAGCATGGTGGCTCGATTTTCAGCGGATACCGCATACGATGTGAAGAAATGGCTGAACGATCTGGAAGACGCATTTGAAATTCTGCAGTTGAACGACCGCCTACGGTTGGTCGCATATCGTCGTATGCTGGAAGGTACGGCGGCCTTGCTGCTGCGCACGGTATCGGTGCACAGCTACGAAGAATTGAAGGCAATCCTCTTGCGAGAATTTGGACGCTCGTGTAGCATCGAGGAAGTGTACCACGCTTTGCGTGGCCGGCACATCAAGGCAGGCGAGGGATGTTTAAGATTCGCAATCGAGATGCAGGAGATTGCCATGAATGCTCCGATTCCGGAGAACGAGCTGGTCGACCTGATCATTGATGGACTGCGGGACAACTCTACTCGAGTCGCCATGCTGTACTCAGCTCGGACAATGGCTGAACTACTGGAACGCTACGAGCGCCTCCGTATGCTGGCCGCTGCCTCCAGACAAAGCAATAGTGTGAAGGCGCAGCCAACAACAACTGCCGTGGCGCCTGGAAACAAATCGTCAGGCACCGTCACGAGTGAGACCAGATGCTTCAACTGCTCAGGATGGGGGCATTACAAGAGTCAATGCCCGAAACCAATGAGACCTCCGAATTCATGTTTCAAGTGTGGCATAGTAGGCCACAGCTACAAAAACTGCCCGTCTCGAATTGGGAATGCCACCAATATCACTGCCGCCGCCGCTGATGAAGCAGTCCAAAGAATTTTATCCGTCAATCTGAAGTCCCCTCCAACTGCCGTCTTAGCCCCCGTACATTGAACTGCCGTGGTTTAGGAAATAGCCAACTTCTGTCCTTAGGCCAAGTCCAGTGTAGTGTTCGCCTCCGCAACACACAGACAATACATACGTTTTAAGTCCTGACGAACCAAGCAACCGAACAATCGATATTATATACAATCGATGCTTATTACTAACAATCGATACTTATTACTAACAATCGATACTATTACTAACAATCGATGTATGCATGACATTAACAGACTTTAAATAATTGAATCTTACAACTCGGCCGTCCTGACGAGGAATCGACCTCGATTCCAATTGGTAACAAGGAGGGGGTAATAGGAATCTTAAGTGGCTGGTGTCGCCTTTGTTTGGCTATCAGAAGTGCAATCTTGATCAGGGGCAACCATAGCTTTAATTTGGAGGCTTCTAGGACCCCATCATATGGTAGTTGGGTGATTTGGGAGCCCTCTACATCCGGATAACATATCGGTCATTCGGAAGTTTTTTATGAACCACATACGGACACGATACCGCCTGATAAGCTTTTTGTTCGTGCCTGCCGAAGTATCCACATTCTTAATAACTACGAAATCCCCTCCTCAAAACTAACGGCAGGGAGGTGATGCTTCGAATAATATTCCGAATTATATTCTTGGACTTAACAATGTTACGGAAGGCTAATCTCCGGACGTCTACTCTGAGCATCGACCTCCTCCGTTCTCTCACCAACGTTCGGTTAGTTCATTCTATTTCATCTCATAGTTCATGGGCTTGATTAAATCTGGATCAACTTGTACATACGAAGCGGAAATAATAGACTTAAGGGCTGCGGTTTGCTCTTCCCGTAACGCGGGCTCTATATCAAAGTCTAATTCACTGACAGCAGGGAGCTCAATGGAATTTATCGCCATAAGTGCATCGTTCAATGTTTCCGAAGGTACAGCAGAAGTTTTCGGAAGGGAGAATCAGACAACAATTCGGCAGGTACAATCTCATTCCTATCACACGCAGTATCACTCTCTTTTCCATAAATATGTCAAAGGACTTCAGAACAGCAGTAAGTTTTGGATTTATACATTCAGTCGGTTTATTCATGAGTATAAACGATTCTTTTTCATATTCTCGTTCCTTCAGTTTACAGAGTCTAATATTAATTTTATACAGAAGATCTCTACCTATAATCTCTTCTCTTCCGGCGATGCAACGAGCAAGTTGCATCTGCGCAAAACCCAAAGATTAAATCCGACCAATACAAACTAATCTTTATAATTTTTACTTAATAATTAGGTGTTTACATTACAAAGATTTTTGGGTCTAACTTCCTATTTTAGAAAGTTTATTGAAACCGAAAAACGAAACCGTTGTGCGATTTAATGCGTAAGGATTCGAAGTTTGAATTCAAAGATATACACAAACTCGCTTTCGAAGAACTAAGACTAGACTGCGTTGACTAAAGAACCCATCCTTAAATTGTTTAACTCGAAATTGCAAACTGAAATACATGCG
Source organism: Drosophila willistoni (assembly GCF_018902025.1). Lineage (NCBI taxonomy): Eukaryota > Metazoa > Arthropoda > Insecta > Diptera > Drosophilidae > Drosophila > Drosophila willistoni. The sequence goes on from NW_025814125.1 coordinate 116,287, forward strand.
GATGTTTCAAAATTCGGATTTGGGCCAGCTTTGTTACAAAAGCATCCAGAGGATAATTCATTTCATCCCGTTGAATATATGAGTCGTAAGACAAAATTGTGCGAAGAAAGGTATCATTCTTACGAACTCGAAGTGCTTGCTATAATTGGAGCACTAACCAAATGGCGTGTTTATGTCCTAGGATCTCGATTCACCATAGTTACTGATTGTAACGCATTCGCTATGACCATGAAAATGAAAGACGTTCCTTTGAGGGTTGCTCTTTAGGCTATGTATCTTCAGGATTTTGATTATGTTATCGTACATCGATCAGGTACTCAAATGAGGCACGTCGTTGGCAATATATATAGATATCTGATAGACGGCTTTTACATCGCACATTTTCAAAAAGTATTGCGAGGATCACGACATCGTGCATTTATTGATTACCATCGGAGTACCGCGAGGAAATGGGCAGGTTGAAAGGATTCACAAGATTGTTATTCCAATGCTAGCTAAAATGAGTTTAGATAATCCAGCTTCGTGGTATAAATACGTAGGGAAAGTTCAGCAAATCATCAACGATACGGCACCTAGAAGTACTAAGATAGCTCCTTTTAAAATCCTAACCGGTATTGACATGCGTAGATCAGAGGATGTAAACCTTAAAGAACTACTCGATGATCTTGTAATCGAAGAACTAGCAAAACGCAGAAAGAAAATACGAATGGAGGCAGTTGAAAATATAAAACAAATTCAGGAGGATAACAAGAAGCCAGCTCAAGGTCCATAAGTAGTCCAGTGTTATTTCTATAAGTATGTTTAAATCTTAACAATATTTTGAACTCGATTGTCATCAAACAATTCAAATATTAATAAATAAATAAATATAGTAACGATCATTAAATCAACGATTCATAATATACATATATCTTTACGAATTCTCCAACCAATCAAGAGATATCTGCTCAACGAGATTTGCTATAAACACTGAAAAAAATGATATCAGAATTCTTAAAAAAACAAGTGGATAAGAGAAGTGGCATGAATGAAAAATCAAATCAAAACGGAAATAAAAATGTAATTAATCATTTCTAACCTCTTGTCAACCTTGCTTCAGATTTATAACACTTTCTTTGCGAATTGAATAGAGAACTGAACCACAAAAAATAAAAAGGACTATCTAGAAGATCAAAAAAACGAGAACGCAATGGAAACGTCTGTTTTAATCAATTTACGATATTAATCTTGAAAGTTAAAAAAAAAAAAACGACGCAGAGCGTGCATCTGAAATATGAAGAAAATAATATGTTGTTTCTATCAAAATTGCTCAATAGCAATATGATTTATCACCTTGGCTTTGTAATTATCCAACTGGGCAAACTGTTGGGCAGCAATTAATCCTTTACGTACTTCGTCCTTCATCTTGGTCTGACTCCCCTGCTGGCTAAGGGCACGTCCGATCATTGGGACGACAGTGCGCATCAGGATGGCATAAATCCGCGAAGTGGAACATAAGCCATTTTTTCTAATGTAGCCCTAAGGATATTAACAATTTCACAAAAAAAAAATTTCTTAAAAATAAAATAAATTTTGTAGTCAATTCGAGAGTAGAGAAATTTTTGGTTGTGCTCCAATTGAAACTATATAACTGAGCAAGTAACGTGTAGCTCCAGTAGGTCGAATGAGAACTTCAAGCAACGGTTGCTAAAATTGAATAAAATTTGGTAATTTTCGTGAATTTTCAATCTTTTTTAAGGTTAATTAAAACTGGGGATTAGCCTACTTGAGGCGAAGCCCTTTGCCGTAATTCTGATGGTGTCCAACGGCACTTTTTTTTTTAATTAAACTTTATATAAAATGATTCAATAGTTTCTTGGCAGATCATTTGCTTCTTATTCATCTTTAATATATTTAAATTCAATTGTACTACAGCGGAGAAATTCATTATTGATACATATATACATATATAAGTGATGACAAGATGTTTCTATTCACTAATTTTAAAAAATTACAAATTAAAAAAGTAAAATGTTCCAATAAATAAATAAACATTTTTGGGAAAAAAACCATGGAATAACAATTTGTTTGGTATTATCTTTAATGGCATACAAAACTATTGCGAATACATCTGGCAGCCTACTTGGTCACCCGCTCATCTGGCAACCCTATACGCGTCAAGACGCACTCTCGTATATGGCACCGTCTGTGCCGGTCGTGTTTCTCATAGTTCTACCACAAATAATATATTCACTACTAATATATATATATCCATCAATAACTCTGTAAACCCATGAAGTTGAATAAATCTCAACAGGTTATGGGCCCAGCAACCTTCCACTGCGCCAATAACTCAATGGATTCAGAATAGTGAAAATAAAGTAAAACGTGTAAAAGTTGTGGCGAAAAAATTCTAGAAAGATTTTTGTGTCTCGCCTGTGTGGCGCCGAACTGCCGTTTTTTTACGTTGCTTGTGTAGCTTCGCGGTCGGCTTTTGCTTGTGTAGCTAAGTCAAGAAAAAACGTGCGAGAGAGAACACAATAGAAAACAGTTAAATAAAGAGAAACAGAACATAAAAAATGAGTGTCGCAAGTGTACGTATAGAGCCGTTAGGCAAAGAAAATTTTGATACTTGGAAAATTCAAATGAAAGCACTTTTGATCAAAAATGATACGTGGAAATATGTGAACAATACATGTGTAAAGACAGAACAAAATGCTGCACAGTTGGTGAAAGAAGATGCTAAGGCAAAATCTGACTTAATTCTGTCCATGGCGACAACAGAATTAAAACAAATAAAAAACTGTGAAACTTCAAACGAAGTATGGAAAAAGTTGCATAGCATCTACCAGTCCACGGGTCCCGCACGCAAAGCCAACCTACGGAAGTCTTTGATTTTGCTGAAATTAGGCCCCGGCGCCGACATGCGAGATCACGTCGATAAGTTTTTTGACATTGTAGACAAAATAAATGAAACTGAAGTAATCAACATAAATGATTTAATCTCGATCTTGCTACTGTACAGTATATCAGAAGAATACGAAACATTTCGTATAGCAATCGAGTGGCAGGACAATTTAATTACACCTGAAGCACTAAAGGTAAAATTATTGGATGAATACGAAGCGCGAAATCGAAACAAAGAGAATCATCACCAGGGGCACTGATGATAAATAAGAGATTCAATAATGGTGCACCAGGGTCGTCCAAGGCAGGTGGTTTCAAACACAAATGTTATAATTGTGGAAAGGTGGGGCACAAGGCGGCGAAATGTCCCAAGAAATTTCCGAAAAACTCCGGAGAAAACAGTGAGTCATATTCAAGTATGTACATACAAGAAGCAAATCTTACACGCACAAGCCTAAAGGGATGGTGCCTGGACTCTGGAGCAACGTCACATATGTGTTCAGAGAAGGAAAGGTTTAATAAAACGTATGCAGAAAAGTCGCAAGAGTTAAAACTAGCAAACGGCGAAAGTACAGCAATTAATGGAATCGGGTCGGTAACTTTTAAACCAAACTGTAAGTTTTCTGCAAACCTTTTGAACACACTGTATGTACCAGATATGTATGGTACAGATGTATTATTTAAGAAGAATTTTGCAGAAATAATACAGGTATCCAATGGGCAAGTAGTTTTTGTCGCACAGCTAAAATATGACCTATACCATGTCGAGGAAATGAGTGAAGAAAGCCATTTAGCAGTCGGAAACAAAACAAGTATCAGGGAGTGGCATGAACGTTTTGGTCACTTAAACGAAAAGGACGTAAAAGATGTCATCCAAAAAGGAAGAGTACATGGTGCATGCGTAAATATAAATGAGAGTCTACCAATCTGCGAAGCATGCATTAAGGGGAAGCAATCACGAAAACCGTTTCCTGCATCCGACTCGAAATCAAAAGAACTACTAGAACTAATCCATAGCGATGTATGTGGACCAATGCGAGTAAGTACTCATGGAGGTAGTCGATACTTTGTTACATTTATAAATGATTTTTCGAAATGGTGCGTGTTTGATCTGCCCAGTTGCAGATGGTACAAAACTCCAATGCTCAATAGCATGTGGAGTGGAGTGAGGAAAATTAAGTCTTCTCCTCTTCGAATTCCAGAAAGAAGTCCTTTTTATATTTCGTTTTCATGAGTTAGAAGCTCTTCATGAGCCATGTAACAGAAGCTTTTAGAACATTTTAATGTAAATACAGTGGTAGAAATTCCGATAATCTTAAACAAATAATATAAGAAATTGTAATATATACAAATCTAAGTTAACAATGATGTCTCCTCCAACATACTCCCCCATTGAACGATGAAGTATGACTCCTTCAATTTACATCAACGTCATCTCTTAAAGGCAATGGAGCGAGTTTGCAGATTGGGCGACGAATAATTCCTTTCTTGGTGCGAACATCGGCTACTCTGACCCTTCCATCTGCACCAAGTATGGCTTCGACCACACGACCAGTAATCCAGCATTGCGGTGGAAGATTGTCTTCATGGATGAGAACTAATTGATCCTTTGCTATGTTGTTCTCGGGATGCAACCACTTAGAGCGTTCTTGTAATTGATGTACATAGTCGCGCTTCCAGAGTTCCCAGAAGCGTTGCTTGAGATAGGTCACCCTTCGCCAACGAGATAGATGAGATAGTTTTGAGTCATTTACTACCGGTTCAGGATCGCTTGCAGTGAATATCCGATCAATAAGTGTGCTGGCGTCAGAGCCTCCCCGTCATTGGGATCATCGCTGTGAATGGATATTGGACGGGAATTCAATATCGCCTCCACTTCAATTGCAATCGATTGAAGCTCTTCATACGTCAAATGAGAAGAGGTCAAATTTTTGATGAGCAGAGTCTTCATTGACTTTACTGCGGCTTCCCATAAGCCTCCAAAATGGGGAGCACGCGGTGGAATGAAATTGAATTCAAAGCCGGCATTTCGGCTAAATTCCTCCAGATTTTTTGCATTGAGTTCTGAACAGAATTGCCGTTTGAAGCCTTCAAGTTAAGAACATGCTCCGACAAAGTTGGTGGCATTGTCACAATAAATCCTTTTGGGTATGCCACGTCGTCCGATGAATCGCTTCAAACAGAGAATAAAATTATTAGCAGATAGGTCAGAGATTAGTTCTGTATGAATAGCTTTTGAAGAAAAGCAAACAAATATGGCCAAATATGTTTTGTAAGGAACTTTGCTTCGAATGCGGTACGACGTAAGAAATGGTCCACATAGATCCACTCCGCATATCAGAAACGGGCGTACGGCCAGGAGACGGTCAGCTGGGAGGTTACCCATGATTTGTCGCATTAATACAGGTTTGTAATGATAGCAATGTGTACAACTTCTAACAACATTTCGGACCAGATCGCGAGCATTTACAATCCATAGTGTTAGGCGCAGAATCGCTATCAACACCTTAGCTCCCGCGTGAAGGTTTCGCAAGTGAAGATCTTCAATATATTTATAAGTGAAATTATGAGTCTTCGGAAGCAATAACGGCATTTTAGCGTCCAATGGTATGTCACGGATAAGTCGAATATTTTGAGAACCTATCTGTTCATTTGAGATGAATGGACTTAACTTTTGAAGCTCCGGCTTCAGACTTCGTCCTGCTTGTAAGTCTTTTAGTTCATTCGCAAACACATCACTCTGAATGGAAGAGATTATATGATTAAAGCCAATTTAAATTCTTCTACTGAAATGCTTCTTGTAGCATTTATCGTATTATTGCGGTTAATAGGAACTCGGTTGAAAACTCGTAAAACGTATGCTAAGACTCTCACAATCATACGAAACGATGATAGTCTACTAATGATCTGCTCAACTATGCTCTTTTCTGTATAACTAGTGCTACATTTTAATACAAGGTGTTTCGCAATTCTAATTCTTTGGGTTCGAAATCTGTCTTCCTTTCAGATTTCGGCCAATGTAATGCATCAAGTGTTAAGAACTTTGGTCATGAAACCAAATTGTCTGCATCAAATCGCGCGCTGCACAGCCACGTGAAACAATGTCGGCTGGATTATCCTTTCCAGGCACGTGACTCCAAATGATATCCTGCGATTGAGTTTGTATGGTTGATACGCGATTGGCAATAAAGCATTTTAGAGTTGATGGGTGCATTTTAATCCAATGGAGAACGACAGTTGAATCTGTCCAAAATATGTTTTGCTGACAAGACCATTTAATTTGTGTTTGATTTTAGTCCATGTTTGGCAGAGTAAAACGGAAGCACAAAGCTCTAAACGAGGTATGCTTTGCGCTTGAGTGGGCGCAACTCTCGATCTCGAAATGATCAATGAAGTTACATATTTTCCGTTGTCCAAAACCCTTGCGTATATGCAACATCCATACGCTCGATTTGAGGCATCCGAAAATCCATGGATTTCACACTTATTTTTGGGTGATGTGTTAACAAATCGATTTACTCGAACCATGTCAAGATTAGATAAATCAGCTTCAAGTTGTTGCCATCTAGTCCGTAAGATCTCTGGCACCAAGTCTTGGATCAAGATTTTGTAGCGTACTACGACTGGCGCTAATAATCCTAGCAGATCATAGAGCCTGGCCATGATCGATACTATTTTTCGTTTTGTTGGTATTGCAGTTAATGGAAGATCAAATCGAAATAATATAAGATCTTCAGTTGGCAGCCACGACATGCCAAGAGCCTTGGTTACATCACTATTGTCAATATTGAGATTATATTCATAATCTGTTGGTGCCCCACTAAAATTCCACTTTGTCAATTCTAAGCCTGCCTTTGAGAGCTATTTGGTGACTTCATTCGTCTTAGCATTGAGTTTTTCGATTGAGTCAGCTCCATAAAGTAGATCGTCGACGTACATATCCTCAGCTAATACAGCAGCTCCAATTGGAAACAACTCCTTATACGTCTCTGATAAAAACTTTAAGGACCTGATTGCGAGAAATGGAGCGCACGACATCCCATAGGTAACAGCATTCAATTGAAATAATTGAATAGGTTCTTGCGGTGACTTTCTCCACAAGATTTGTTGGAAACTTCTATCCTCAGGTGCGACGAGAAATTGTCTGTACATTTTTGTTATGTCAGCTGTAATAGCATGGCGATACAAACGAAACGAGAGTAATGTTAGGATTAGATCTTGTTGAATAGTAGGACCAACCATGAGAATATCTTTTAATGATATATTTGATGATGATTTAGACGAAGCGTCAAATACTACGCGAAGTTTAGTTGATGAGCTCTGCGGTCTAAGGACACAATGAGGAATAATGTAATGATTTCCCGATTGCAAATTATCTAACGAAGCTATCTCCATGTGATTCAACTTAAGATATTCATCTAAAAAATCGATGTACATTTATTTTAATTGGTGTTGAGATGCAAGCCGTCTTTCGAGTTGAAGAAAACGTCTTTTTGCACAGGACAACGAGTCTCCAAGTAGTTCAGGAGATTCCTTGAAAGGCAACCGAACCTGTATGCGCCCTGAATCCAGGAATTGTGTGTGCACCTGAAAGTGAGTTTCACATGCTTGTTCTTCTGAGGTTAACGAAATATCTTTATTTTGAATTCCGTGTATTTCATCCATTTTCCAAAACCTTTCTAATAATATGTTAAGGTCCTGCTGTTGCGTTAAATTACAAGTGTATTGTTGAGTTGATTGAGGTTCAGCAATCTTACCCCCGACGATCCATCCTAATGCAGTTTCCACTAGATGAGGAAGACCAATTCCTAAACTAATTTTACCAGTTTTAAGTAGATCAAAAAACTCCTTTACGCTAAGCAATAGATCTACTTTTCCGGGCTTATAAAAGAATGGGTCGGCTAACTCAATTTCTTTGGGAATGGCCCAATTTGACACATCTAGTCTCTTTTCAGGCTGAGGTAGAGATATAGATTTAGTCACGATAAACTCCATATTCCATTCATCTGGAGATATTCTTGAACGAATTTTGGTAGATACGGAATGCTTCATATGTGTACGTAATTCACCGATTCCACCAATCTCATAATGATCGTAACGAAACGGAAGCTGAAGCCTTTTGGCTAATTCTTCAGTTATAAAGGTAAGCTCAGAGCACGAATCAAGTAATGCTCTTGCGAGCTGAAACTCACCAAGTTTGTCTTGAATAAGAATTATTGCTGTTGGAAGTAATCCCCGCCGAGCGTGGCGAGTCAACATTGATGTTGCAAATGTTTTACTTTCGTCATGTGTATTATGAATGATTTGTTGCGATTGATGATGAATAGAAGGTCCATCTAGTTGATAATTTCCCTGGACGTTTGAATCCTTATGCATGTTTGTGTGATGTAAACCTCCACAATGACGACATCTATTCAATGAAGGACACTTTAAGACTGGATGACCCTTATTGAGGCAATTTAAACAAAGTGACGCTGTTTTAACAATCTTAAATCGCTCAATAAAAGGTAGCGAATTAAAAACTGGACAGAATGCTAACCTATGCTCAGTTGACTGACATTGAATGCATCTACTTTGGGCAGCAACAAATACTTTTGAAGTACTATGAATTTTGTCTCTGACGGTTCTTTCCTCTTGTCGGTTTCGCAGATACCCTTCCAAATATTGACAGTGTCGACTGAGAATTTGATAACAGTCGGCCCAGTCTTGTTTGGACTCAAGATCAATTTTTGACATAACAATGTGAATAAGTACTGCGTTTAATACATCAGCTTCAGACCCAATAGACAACAATGATCCGCGTAGAGCTGAAACCGTATCCAAAATTGTACGTAGGGTAACAGGACTACTACGAAAATAAGAACTTTCTTGTCATATCGCTCGTTGAGGCGCTCTAGGGCCTTGGGATAATTTTCGTCTGATACTTGAAATGGCGAGACTACGCTTAGAGCTTGGCCAGATAGACAACTTATTAGATAGTTAAATTTGTCAACATTGGACAATGAGCTGTCTTCATGTACCATATTTGTAAATGAAGTAATAAATTTTTTGAATTCCCCATATTTGCCGTCGAATTTAGGTAATTTGAGGGATGGAAGCCGATTATGATGTCCCCCGTGATAAGTCGATGAATTAAAGAAACTAAGTTCTTCTGGTTTTTCCTTTTTACTTGCGCCAATGCGCCGTAATATGATTGCCTTTGTTTCGATAAAAAGATTTTCTATCTCTGCCCGATTCGCGTCTGCTGGATCTAGCTTCTCAATATTGGTTAGAACTTGTAATGCTTGTTTAAAATACGACTCAATAATTTGAGACTGACAATCTAATATAATAGGGTCATTTTCAAGATCGATTCTAGCTCTTAAACTTTGAATATTAGATTGCAGTTGATTCCGTTGTTGTCTGAGAGGTAGAAGCTGCGTTTCATTTGGTGGAGACATTTTGGGCCCTTAACGAAAGAAATGTAGCAAGTTAGAAATGAATTAAACGTGAGCTAAACGAGTTCTAGTTTTAATAAAAACACTCAAATGCATTAAGATAAACTCAAGAGCTTAATAACTGAGCTTTAATATGTAGATCGTTTCTCTATATGACAGTTTGAGTACTTACTCCGCTGTGCTTAATACTTGGCACGTGTTAAAGCTTACGAGTGTTTTACATGTGAGTGTAAAGCATGTGAAAGCTTTACGATCGCTAATGAGTGGTAATTGAGTCAAAATTTGAGTGGAAATAGATACTGTAAATTTACACACTCAAGTTGACTTAGGTTATAATAGGGCTCCACGTAAATGTCCACGATGATGTCTTGCAAATACCAATGATGAAGAAGTCCGATGACGACTATCCAAGATGATTATGTAACGATGAAGAAGTCCAATGATGAATGTGATGATGATGTACGCTGAAAAGTCCAATGATGACTGTCCAAGATGATGTAACGATGAATGCAATATAATGAACGAATAAACGACTTTATATAATTTTTAAGTTTTTATGTTGGGACTTGCGAAGTGCAAGGTCCTGTCACGGTCGCCAATGTTTGATCTGCCCAGTTGCAGATGGTACAAAACTCCAATGCTCAATAGCATGTGGAGTGGAGTGAGGAAAATTAAGTCTTCTCCTCTTCGAATTCCAGAAAGAAGTCCTTTTTATATTTCGTTTTCATGAGTTAGAAGCTCTTCATGAGCCATGTAACAGAAGCTTTTAGAACATGTTAATGTAAATACAGTGGTAGAAATTCCGATAATCTTAAACAAATAATATAAGAAATTTTAATATATACAAATCTAAGTTAACAATGACGTCTCCTCCAACAGTGCGAATTGTATACTATCAAAAGTAAATCAGAAGTTTTTAACAAATTCAAGGAGTTTAAGGTATACGTCGAACTCAAAACTGGAAAAAAGATTAAGCGTTTTAGATCAGACAATGGAACCGAGTATACCAATAATGAGTTTAATAAGTATTTAAAAGCCGCAGGTATAAAGCACGAGCATTCAGTGGAATACACCCCACAACAAAATGGAACGGCTGAAAGGAAGAATCGAACTCTTGTGGAAATGGCTCGCTGCATGATGATCCAAGCCGTACTAACACCTAGCTACTGGGCTGAGGCAATAAACACTGCAAATTACTTACGGAATAGATGCCCATCCAAAAGTCTACGGGGAGAAGTCCCTTTTACATTATGGAATCATCGTATTGCATCTATCAAACATTTGCGCACATTTGGTCAAATTGTATACTCGCTTGACAAACGTGCAAAGAGTAAATTCAGTCCAAGATCTAAACGTTGTATATTTATAGGTTACTGTAATGATGCCAAAGCCTACAGACTATATGATCCCGAAGCCATAATGGTATTAAGAAGTCGTGACGTCATATTCACAAATATTTTTGGCAACGATCATGAATTTGAAGAATTCTCAGAGCTGAGTGCAGTCAATGCGGAATATCAAGAGGAACATAGTCAGGAAGACGATTTTCAAGAAGAGCGTGTCGTTCCCGAGGAAAATACCCCAGAAGAGAATGCCGATATTGAAGAAAATATCCAAGAAGAACCAGTACTGCAAAGACGTGGACCTGGAAGACCCAGAAAAGTGCATACAGGAAAACCTGGTCGTCCCAAGCTCATCTATAATGAAGTCCAAATCCAGTCAACCATCGGAAATGAGCCTGAACCGGAATCTGATGAGGAAGACGAATTTTATGAGGCATCGTCACTAATAAGCATCGGAGATGAATCGTCAACGCGCGCAGCTCTAAGTGGTCCAAATGCGATTGAGTGGAAAAACGCCTTGATAAGTGAGTATAAAGCGCTACAAAAGAATAAGACTTGGGAAACAGTAAAGCGAGAGAGGAATCAGAAAGTCATAGAAACCAAGTGGGTTCTCCGCACAAAGTATAAACCAAACGGCGAAGTGGATAGCCGCAAGGCTCGTCTAGTAGGAAAAGGTTTCACTCAAAGAGAGGGAATTGATTATAATGAAACTTATTCCCCTGTAGCTCGTATAGGATCAATACGAACACTGATAGCAATCGCCGTGGAACTCGACCTCGACCTCCATCAATTTGATTTTAACAGCGCATATCTGAATGGAGACATAGAGGTAGAACTGTATGTAAAGGTTCCACCAGAATTCACCGAAATACTTACGGAAAAAGAAAAGCAGAGATACACCGACGATAAAGTATGTAAATTAAAGAAGTTTATAAGAACGGATCGAAATGTTAACATTAATCGTTACAAGAATAACGATATGTTCTTCAAAATAAGAACAAAGGTGAATGTTTTCTTTTGGGTTCAATCAAGGTATGTAAAGGATGTATACTAAAGAAATTCAACATGGAGGACTGTAAACCAGTGAGCACACCTATGAACGCCAGCGAGAAAATTTCAAATCAAATGTGCCCAAAGACAAAACCGGACCTGGATGAAGTATCGGGCGTCCCATATCAAAGCTAGATAGGTGCTCTAATGTGGCTTGCAGTGTCGACGCCCCCTGACATTGCACATACCGTAAGTCTTCTTAACCAGTATAATAATTGTTACGGGAAACAACACTGGGTTGCAGCCAAAAGGGTACTTCGTTATTTGAAGGGTACTCAAGACCATGGACTAATATATAGAAAAACCGGAAAAGATTTGGTTGGCTATGCTGATGCCGACTGGGCTGCTAATATTGATGATCGTAGATCTTTTACAGGTTTCGCATTTAAGATGGCAAACGCACCAATAAGTTGGGAATCCCGTCAGCAGCGAACTGTCGCTCTTTCTAGTACAGAGGCGGAATACATGGCCCTATCTGAGACGTCTAAAGAGGCTGTACATCTAAGATCTTTCTTACAAGAGATTTTAGGCTCGCTCCGTTTCACCATAATCTACAACGACAATCAAGGAGCTTGCCAACTCACACGAAATCCTCTATTCCACAAGAGGACAAAGCATGTCGACATCCGTCATCACTTTATAAGGGAACTGGTGGACAAAGGGGACCTTCGCATTGATTACATCTCAACAAGTGAAATGCCCGCAGACGTTTTAACCAAAGGACTAGGAACAGAAAAGCATGAGTCCTGTGTGACACTGTTGGGAGTACAAAAAATAGAGAAATAAGGCGCCATCTGAGGGGAAGTATTGCGAATACATCTGGCAGCCTACTTGGTCACCCGCCCATCTGGCAACCCTATACGCGTCAAGACGCACTCTCGTATATGGCACCGTCTGTGCCAGTCGTGTTTCTCATAGTTCTACCACAAATAATATATTCACTACTAATGTATATATATCCATCAATAACTCTGTAAACCCATGAAGTTGAATAAATCTTAACAAAAACACACCCTTTAAATGTTCATTTATTTATTTAAATCTCAACAATTTCTAAGAATTTTTGAAAAAATTTTTGATCATGTTATTAAGCTTAAACTTAAAGTAATGAACATTTTAAATAAATTTTTCTTTTTGCAACTCTAGAGTATTAAGCATTTAAAGTTCTCCAGTTATTTCGTAGTAAACAAGAAGATTTAAATAAATATTGACGGATTTTACGTTGGCTAATATGAAAACTTATTAGAGTTAATACATTGAGAGCTTGAGAAAAGAGAAAGAATATGTAATTGGCCTGCTCCCACAAGATCTTTGAGACTTGGGCCATGGTACGGATCACTTCTTTTAGGTGAATATTTTCGTTACTTTTTACGTTTTTCGTTTCGTTTTATTTTTTTGTGTGTTGACTGATGTGTCACGGCTGTCAGTAAATAATTAAAATAATTTTGCTAATTTTAGATTTAGATTTCATGTCTTTTGTCAACGCTAAATGAAAATGTATCTCCTCGTATATGTAAGTTTGTTTGTATCCGCATATATATATATTTATATCTGGAAAATCGTCTGGGGATGTCATAAATTGGGGGAAATTTTCAACATTTATTATGTCTTTGGGAATTTTCAAAAAAATTAAATCCAAGTTGAGTATATATACTTAGGTACTATTGTTTATTTAAAAAAATAGCAGTATAGCAAAGAGTCGTATCAAGAGGGAAATGTAAAGACTTTTAAATTCAAAATTTGCGGTTCAGTTAAAGAGTCAAACCCTATCAATCAAAAAATATCAAAGAAGCTAACATCGGTTATGCCGAAGTTTGTATACCCTTGCAGTCCTTGGTAATAATAATTTTACATGTTCAAAATTTGTTTTCTGCAACTCAATTCATCAATATACAAACAAAACAATTTTGCCCTCTATTTTACAATTATTTTACAATCACATATGTAAATTTCATAGCATACTCCGATTTTTATGAAAATGTTTCTTCTAGTTCTTCGTGAGCTATATGATATAGTGGTCCGATCCTGATGGTTTTCATACTTTATATTTCCCGGGAAATGAAAAACCACGAAAAAAAAATTTCAGCCCGATAGCTCTTAAGACGGCTGAGTAAAACGCATTCGCACAGACGGATGGACGGACGAACAGACGGACAGACGGACATGGCTATATCAACTCAGCTTCTCATGCTGATCAAGAATATATATACGTTATGTGGTCGGAAACGTCTTCTTCTGTGCGTTACAAACATCTGACCAATTTTATAATACCCTCTGCAAGGGTATAAATATATGTATGCACATATATCCCAAAAAGTTGCTGCCAGGTGGTCTACTCCTTGCCACTATGACGCCATCAAACACATGCCACAAAATGATTATGATAAATCGCCGCATAAGAGTGTCATCTGGGGAACAATCGAATAAATAATATATAACTACATATATCTTTACGAATTCTCCAACCATTCAAGAGATATCTGCTCAACGAAATTTGCTATAAACACAGAAAAGAAAATGAAATCAGAATTCTTAAAAAACAAGTGGATAAGAGAAGTGGCATGAATGAAAAATCAAATCAAAACGGATATGAAAATGTAATTAATCATTTTCAACCTCTCGTCAACCTTGCTTCAGATTTATATAACTTTCTTTGCGAATTGAATAGAGAACTGAACCACAAAAAATAAAAAGGACTATCTAGAAGAACAAAGAACCGAGAATGCACAATTTGCAGTCCACACCGTTCTACACTGTTTGTTGGGTAGTCTGGCTCGGAAGCAAGTGTTCGTTGGGTAATCGGCTCTCAGTTGGTAGTCTCTCTCGTTGGTCGTCAGCCGAAGTACGAAGTTGTCTCAAAAGTTGTGTAAAAAGTCGATTTAAAACTAGTACATGCATCATATATATTTACTCTGTATTTACATAAACCTATTAAATAACCATTATAATAAACATTAAATTAATCTAAACCTTACATTTGAAGGCTCGCCCGTGTCAAATAATGTCAAATGTGATCGCGAAAAGTAGAGTGTTGTTTTGTTAAAAGTTGCTAAGTTGTTATATGCTGCTAAAAAGTTGTTAAAGTTGTTACAAGTAGCTAAAAACATTAAGTTTTTCTATTCAAAACAAAACATTCTTTGCAGACGCGTGGTCTTAAAAATCAGTTGCATAAAGTTGTGAAATTCGAAGCCGCCGTAGAGTCGTGAGAAAATTCTCGAAGTTAGGCGAAAAAAAAAGGGGAAAAGAGACAAAACAAAAAAGGCGCGAAATATCATGTCGACGCCTCAGGCGAAGAAAAAACATGCAAAGCCGAAAAGAAAATCGTGCTCGAAAGTATAGTTCTAATAATTAAAACAAATTTAAAGCAAAAACAAGTTCCTAAAATGGCGACAGATTGGCGCATCCAAATTATGAAGCCGAAGCCAAAGTGGAAGGATGCATCAAAATGTGCTTAATTTAATGCTCGTCCAAAATTCCAAGGTTTTAAAGCGGACAAAGTTAAACCTAAGATCGAAACGAAGAAGGCGGTCTTTTCCGCTAATCCACAAGAAATCGTTATGGCTCCTTTGGCCACGTTTCCCGTGAGGTACGCCCACTCACTAGAAGTCCGACTTCCAAATTAAGGAGTATCAAGAAAAATCGTCGTGTGGCCGATAACGTGAAACAAATGGCGGTCAAAAGCCTGAAGTCAATTGGTAAAGAAGTACAGAAAATAAAAAATAAAAAAGAATGGCTTAAGGCCGCAGCTAAGGTCGATCAACTGGAAAAGTTCAAGAAAATCGTTTATAAACATCCCCGAGAGCTGGCCATCCGAAGAGGACACACCAAGATAAATATCGCTAGAAATGACCAAAAAGTTTTGGTTAGGGTGAAGAAAGAGGAGGACAAAGCATATGAAAGAAAATAAGGCTTACGTATATATTGAATTTTTTTGCATTAGAATTGACAACGATTATAAAATTTTTTTGAAATTTCTATAATAACTTTTTTCGACCCATACTTGTATTTAAAAATAAGTAAACATCTGGATTGTTAATGCAATTTTATATTTTTTGCACTTTACAATGGGTTAATTTGGTTGTTTGGTAGTTCGATTGGGCGTCCCGAGGAGCTCGCCTTATTTAGGACCAGAATTCATCCAATTAGCTATTGCTTTCAGAGAGCTAAAAACAGGCGGACATGGCCAATTTTTCTAGCTAGCAGACTGACGTACATTTTTACATTTGAGCAGTGACAGAAATCGATATGTATAATTGATTATAAGTTTAAGTTATATTTTTTTACTTGATACTTAGAATAAGAAGTAGATGCACGAATATCCAAGTAAATGGTGGAAAGGTTTATCTTGAATAGGCCCAAATATGTAATAATTAGGAAGTAACTCCAAAAGTTTTCCTAAGTTGTTATGGTAACAATGGAATAAGTGTTTAATTCGATTTTTTAAAGAACGTACTTTATCCTCATCAATCGAATAAATCTGGTCTTGCGGGTATTGTGGAGCCACTTAAAAGCCATTCCCTCAATATTCCACTATAAATAGAACTAGATTATAGACTATAATCAGTATTTTACTGTTAATAAACCCGGAAACGGCAAGTTTAAAAAAATTGCTCAAAAACTGAAGGTTCCTAAAATAGCGACAGATTGGCGCAACCAAATTATGAAGCCAAAGCCAAAGTGGAAGGATGCACCAAAATGTGCTAAATTTAATGCTCGTCCAAAATTCCAAGGTTTTAAAGCGGACAAAGTTAAACCTAAGATCGAAGCGAAGAAGGCGGTAATTTCTCCTAATACGAAAGTAATGGTGTTGGCTCCTTGTGGCCACGTTTCCCGTGAGGTACGCCCACTCACTAGAAGTCCGACTTCCAAATTAAGGAGTATCAAGAAAAATCGTCGTGTGGCCGATAACGTGAAACAAATGGCGGTCAAAAGCCTGAAGTCAGTTGGTAAAGAAGTACAGAAAATAAAAAATAAAAAAGGAATGGCTTAAGGCCGCAGCTAAGGTCGATCAACTGGAAAAGTTCAAGAAAATCGTTTATAAACATCCCCGAGAGCTGGCCATCCGAAGAGGACACACCAAGATAAATATCGCTAGAAATGACCAAAATGTTTTGGTTAAGGTGAAGAAAGAGGAGGACAAAGCATATGAAAGAAAATAAGGCTTACGTATATATTGAATTTTTTTGCATTAGAATTGACAACGATTATAAAAATTTTTTGAAATTTCTATAATAACTTTTTGCGACCCATATTTGTATTTAAAAATAAGTAAACATCTGGATTGTTAATGCAATTTTATATTTTTTGCACTTTACAATGGGTTAATTTGGTTGTTTGGTAGTTCGATTGGGCGTCCCTAGGAGCGCACCTTATTTAGGATCCAATTAGCTATTGTTTCAGAGAGATAAAAACAGGCGGACATGGCCAATTTTTCTAGCTAGAGGACTCATGTACATTTTTACATTTGAGCAGTGACATAAATCGATGGTTATATTTTTTTACTTGATACTTAGAATAAGAAGTAGATGCACGAATATCCAAGTAAATGGTGGAAAGGTTTATCTTGAATAGGCCCAAATGTGTAATAATTAGGAAGTAACCCCAAAAGCTTTCCTAAGTTGTTATGGTAACAATGGAATAAGTGTTTAATTCGATTTTATAAAGAACGTGCTTTATGCTTATCAATCGAATAAATCTGGTCTTGCGGGTATTGTGGAGCCACTTAAAAAGCCATTCCCTCAATATTCCACTGTAAATACAACTAGATTATAGACTATTTCCATATCCATTCCATCCATCCAATTTATGGGGCCGATTCTATAATCGTCTAGTCTATACTAGAATCAGTATTTTACTGTTAACCATACATAGAAAAAAAATGAAGACAATCACATCTAAAAGATGTTAATAGAAAGATTATTATGAAATCCTGATCAGACACTGACCGACAAATTCAGTAGGCGTGAAAGGGAAAAATAAAAAGTGAAAAGTAGGCCATGTCCATTTGCCTAGTTTAACTGCCTCATTTCCTACTTCCATATTTCACATTCTAGAAAATCGTGCTCGAGAGTATAGTTCTAATAATTAAAACAAATTTCAAGTAAAAACAAATTTAAAATAAAAATGCCCAATGCTGACTGGCCTAACTTTAATAAACAGCAAGTTTAAAAAATTTTCTCAAAAACTGAAGGTTCCTAAAATGGCGACAGATTGGCGCAACCAAATTGTTGGTGTTTAGATTATATAAAATAAGCTAACATTAAGACAATTATAATATAGAACACATGGAAATGTATGTCAATTAAGTATGTAACCCGATTATAGATATCGATGGCTCATCAGTCATAAGTAGATCTGATATGGTCAGCAGTAAACAATAAAGACCTAGTTAATTAAGCTGCTATGGTTAGCTATTATCAATAAAGACGTACTTTGCTGACCTAACACTATGTCGAACTATGCACTGGTGAGCTCGCTATTTTGTACTATAAAAGAAATGCATTATTCTTAGTAAGATCAGATACTAATTGTAGCTACATCGGGTGTGCATCGCTGTGTCTTTGGCCCCCATCTCTACCTTTGTAATCTCACTCCGAGGTCCACCCAATTTATGTGTTGGTTGCGACAACTTTTAGTCACTGGTTTATGTGCTAGTGCCTAGATATATATATAAATAAATAAACATTTAATAACTTCAAGAAACACTAACGTCTTTCATTGAACATTTTGGTGACCCCGACATTGGCGGCTCCAAGTTAAAAGAATAACAGACTTGGTGAAACCGTCATCAAGCGAGAACATTTGGTCAACTCAGGCGACCAATCTCTCAACAAAAAGGAAACTGGTCAACTAGGCGACTACTTTCTTTGCACGCTTTGGACCCGACAATCCTAAGCGAGGGCACAAATTGATGAACATCTCACATCAATCTGGGGTCCCGACTAAAAACATCGCAATTGACTAACTTGGCAATCATTGCGTAGCCACCTTGGCGAATAAAAAAGATTTATTGGAAAACTAGGAGTTGGTTATCCGCAACGGGGTAGCAGTGCATACCCATTGAATAAAAGTTGATCAACTAGGCGATCACTTTATAAAAAACATTCAACAACGATTTGTGTCAACGAGGCGACCAAATCATAAAAAGTTATTTTTATATAAAATAAAGTTTGATCAACTCAACTCTGTTGCATTCCCTGGGGTCAGCAATATCTGACCTAGTTAACTCGGTCAGTAACCCAGGTAGTACGCACTAGTATAGATTTTGGCATTGATCAGCAATTTTTGAAACAAAGAAAAAAGAAACTCAAAAAATTGGTTTCACTGTCGTGGCAGTTATCAGTGTAAAAGAATAGGTATATTGGAAATAAAAATAAACTATTGTTAAAACACTAATCAAAAGGCGACTTCGATTTATTTCTTATTTTTATTTGTGCTACACTTGACCAATTTTAGGAACGAGTCGGAGCGTTCCCTGTCTTTGACAAAATAAATAAACTCCCATCGGGTCAAGTACTAGTACAGATAAGCAATTACATAAGAATATAAAAGAACATGGAGGAGTTTTATAAACAGCAGACAGAACGAGGAGAGGCAATCCAGGCCTTCATTCGGAATACCAAAAAAGATTCTTTCGCCAGGAAAACGAAGCCATCTTATTTCGAGGAAAAACTTGAGCTCCTGGAATACATGTGGGAGAACTTCGAGAAATGTCATCAGGAGTTGATGGACAAATTAAATAACGTGCCAACTGAAGATGACTACTTTGTAACGGACTATTTCAGCAAAATATAGACGGCTGTATCTAATATAGTGGAAGATTGGAAGGACCATTTGCCAAAAATAAAGCTAGAGAAACAAGCTCGCCAACGAGAGGAAGAGCGAGTCATGATCAAACCTGGTTCGCAAGCAAAGTGCTCTGCTGGAGTCATTGTCCAGGACATTAAGACAAATTGTGCCTGAAAATAAAATGACTTACAAATCGGTAGTCGACAAATTATGGATGCAAATTGAAGAAATCCATTATGAGATTCATCGGCTAGCTGAAAATCCAGCCGAAGCCGGATACAATATAGCTACGTTTGTGGCCGCAGAAAATACAATGCTGAAATTCTGTGTGGCACCAGCAGAAAATGTAGTGATACAATCACCACCTGTATTGCAATCGATACAATCATTGCAACTACCCAAAATTCCCATTCCAAAATTTGATGGGGATTATCTGAAATGGCAACAATTTCATGACATCTATAAAAAGGTGGTTCATGAGTCAAATGCATCCACGATAGAGAAAATGTGGTACTTAAAATCAAACCTTTCTGGAGAAGCAGAGAGATTGATACGGCACCTGGAATTAACAGAAGCCAATTACAACACTGTATGGTAGGCATGATGTCAGTGTTGCAGGAACGTTTTAATAACAAACGAGTTCTAGTAACAGCCATACTGGCAAAGCTGTTTGATCACCCAAATGTGGGAAATGACGCAGCTTCTATAAAGAATTTGCATGATAACATTTTTGAATCATTGCAAGCCTTAAAAAATGTAGGCGTCAATTTGGAATCGTCAGATGCTGTCATAATGTTTCATATGACAAGAAAATTGGATAGATTCAACCACGCACTATATGAGCAATCTCTTTCCAACACAAGGGATCTGCAGGAAGTAAAGGACTTCCTATCCTTCTTGGAACAGCGCTTCCTAACATTAGAGGCGATTGGGAAACCAAGAAACGAAAATCGCAGCATTGAAAAACCAAGTCCAAGGAAGACATGCGCAACAGCATCTGGGACAAACAGTACCCTGTGTGCTTTCTGCGAAAGAGCAAAGCACAAACTCTTCCAATGTGAAAAGTTCAAAATCAAATCCGCAGCAGAGCGGCTTAATTGGGTGCAGAGACACAAATTGTGTGTCAATTGCTTCAAGCCGGACCATATGGCAAAAAATTGCTCTTGGAGGGGATGCTTTAAATGCGATAAAAAACATAACACAATGTTGCATTTAGAAACAGGCAACCAAATTGCTACATCTGCTTCTGCAGCTTCTGCGTATGGAATTGGCAGAAAAAACACCCTGTTGGCAACGGCCAAGGTAGTGGTAAAAGGGATCACTGAAAGGAAAGGAGAATTTCGAGCACTCCTGGATAGCGGCTCACAAGTAAATCTCGTCTCAGAGAGACTGGTAAAGAAGTTATCGTTAAAAATTAGCGAGACTTATGTGCATATAAATGGAGTGGGAACCACAGATAAGCAAGGCGCGAGTAAGCTTGGTTGTAAGGTCAAGATACAACAAGTTCGCAATGCTAGTTGAGGCATTTGTATTGCCACACATAATAGGTGACCAACCCACAGAACAAATAACGCAGAAAGTCACATTACCAGACAACATTCAATTAGCGGACCCAACATTTGATAAACCCGGAAAAATTGATATGCTGTTGGGAGCTGATGATCACTATGCTATACTGCTACCAGAAAGGAGACGGAGCAATCGAAACCGTCCAACATTACAAAACTCAGAGTTTGGATGGATTGTTGCTGGCAGAATTAATATGTCAACGTCAGCTTCAATCACATGTATGGTAGGCATGACGAATCCAGAGGAATCACTAGAAAGATTCTGGCAGCTAGACACACTAGAGCCAATAAAAAGATACAGGAGTCCGGAGGAAGAGTATTGTGAAAAATTCTTCCTCGATAACCTACACACGGCGGCGGACAATCGACTAATTGTAAAGCTTCCATTTGCTGAAGAGGCGTCATCTCTTGGAGAATCTCGGGAAGTAGCCATAAGAAGATTCATGTCGTTAGAGAGGCGAATGAACCCTGACATAAAAAAGAGTATGTAAAATTTATGGACATATTTACTACTTTTTACTGATACTACTATCATTCTCGTTGATACTACTATCAAGGAATTTTGCGATCAAAAAGGAGTGCAATTTAAGTTCATACCACCACGGTCTCCACATTTCGGAGGATTATGGGAAGCTGCGGTAAAGTCCGCTAAGCATTTACTGTTAAAAAACGTATCGACAGCAACTTAACGTTCGAACAACTGTCTACCATCATTGTCAATGTTGAAGCAGTGCTGAATTCTCGTCCGTTAACGCCAAACTCAGACGATCCCAACGACTTAACAGCTCTAACCCCAGGCCACCTATTGAGTGGAGAACCATTAGTAGCCCAACCAGATGCAGAGCCAATAACACAGCGATCGATTCCAGAGCAATGGGAATTAGTCCAACGGCTTAAGCATACATTCTGGACACAATGGTCTCAAGAGTACCTACAAGAATTGCAGGGTACATCCAAGTGGAAAAAACCATATAACAATGTCAAAGAAGGCATGATGGTAATTCTAAAGGAGGACAATGTGCCAATTTTGCAGTTGCCAATTGGACGAATTGTTAAATTATATTCAGGCCTGGATGGATACGTCCGCGTGGTAGACGTTCAAACAGCCAGAGGCACCTACAAGCGGGCTATCTATAAATTGGCCACCTTGCTTAGAGAGACGGCGACAAAACGTAAAATCGAGGCAGATGACACAGAATCGAATTCCCAAAAAGACCCTGGTATCGAGGACAACGCAGAACCAAAAACAAAAAGACGCTTATCGATCGGTCTGCCACCGTTGGCAATGACGATCTGCCTAATGCTGTTGTTATTGCCTATAGCATTTGCTCAAAGAACTAATATAACTCGATTCAACCCCAAACCAGGCATATACTATGAAAACCGCAATGCAGAGGCACTTCGAGCATGTCAACTCAGAGCTACGGACAGGAAATGATCTCCTTCACATAGAACGCCAACGACGATCGCCTTTAGATATAATTGGGAACATTGCGAACGGCTTATTTGGTGTGCTGGACTCAAAGTATGCAACAGAGATGTCAGGCACCATACGAAAAGTTAAATCAAATGAAAATTACATATTGAACTTGCTGCAAAATCAGACATCTGTAATTGATTCAACAATAAATATCATTAAGCGAGATGAAGCCACAATTGAAAATCAGATGAAACTAATGGAACAACAAATGAACGACATGACCAAGGTCCAGGACAATGCGGTAAAGGCATTGCAATGGCATATCACGTTAACTACTCAGATGACAGTTATTGCAGGGAATTTGCAACGAATTCAAACCGAAATTTCCCGAGTATTTTCAGATGCCCATCATAGCAAAATAAGCCCGTTACTACTATCACCAGGCCAGCTTCGGGAACATCTAAACCAACTGAAGAGACATCTTCCGTTTGGTTTGGATTTGCCAGTTCCAGATAACGACGTCTTGCAATTATATGGCTTAATGAAGGCACAAGGCACAATCGCAAACAATCATGTGATATTTAAGGTCACATTTCCATTAGTGGCATCGCAGGCAGTGCAACTGTATAACCTGGTACCCATTCCAGCAATTGGAACTCATGGGATTGTAATCATGAACGTTAAAATTCCCATCATTGCTGTCAACAAGGAACAGAATCAATACATTGGTTCTGCTCAAGAGCCGATTTGGAACAATGCCATCAGCTCAACAACGAGCAATATATTTGTTTTGATAAACAAACGACGTTTTCGGCTAATAGCAACTGTGAGTTCCAGCTATTCAAAAACACATCATCATCAACTTGCCAAATACAACACACAAACAGATCATTCGTGTGGTACGACATGTATCACAAAAATCAGTGGATTTTTGCCACCACTAGACCAATTGAACTCGCAGTGACCTGTGACGATAATATACAAGGTGTCACTATTAAGAAGACTGGATTGTTAACTCTAGACCCGACGAGTACAGCAAGGAGTTCTGCTATACGAATAACAGGTCACCGTATAACTACGACAGACACAATGAAATTGTCATATGTCCGATTTGGCAACTTCAGCATTGGCCCAAAAAAAGTAGCGCCAACAAGAACACAATTCACAAAGATGCAGCTAAGCAACGACGAACTAAGCAATATTCAAGGAAAACTGGAAACTAAGCAAAAGTGGAAATTGCCAGAAGACCCCAGCCAGCCGGCTCACCATGTTATCGTCTCCTACGTAGCGCTAACAATACCTTTGGTTCTTGTGATGGTATATGGAATAAGAAGATGCTCACAACCCCCAAGACACAATGGTCCAGAGCAGACAACCGTGAGGATCGTCAATCCCATACCGACTCCTGCTGCAGTAAGCCCAGCCCCCAGCAATTTTGCGGTCAACGTTGGATAACGTTGAATACCTGTTCAACGGCCGGGAGTATGTTGGTGTTTAGATTATATAAAATAAGCTAACATTAAGACAATTATAATATAGAACACATGGAAATGTATGTCAATTAAGTATGTAACCCGATTATAGATATCGATGGCTTATCAGTCATAAGTAGATCTGACCATAGTCAGCAGTAAACAATAAAGACCTAGTTAATTAAGCTGCTATGGTTAGCTATTATCAATAAAGACGTACTTTGCGGACTATAAAAGAAATGCATTATTCTTAGTAAGATCAGATACCAATTGTAGCTACATCGGGTGTGCATCGCTGTGTCTTTGGCCATCATCTCTACCTTTGTAATCTCACTCCGAGGTCCACCCAATTTATGTGTTGGTTGCGACAACTTTTAGTCACTGGTTTATGTGCTAGTGCCTAGATATATATATAAATAAATAAACATTTAATAACTTCAAGAAACACTAACGTCTTTCATTGAACACAAATTATGAAGCCAAAGCCAAAGTGGAAGGATGCACCAAAATGTGCTAAATTTAATGCTCGTCCAAAATTCCACGGTTTTAAAGCGGACAAAGTTAAACCTAAGATCGAAGCGAAGAAGGCGGTAATTTCCCCTAATACGAAAGTAATGTGGATGGCTCCTTTTGGCCACGTTTCCCGTGAGGTATGCCCACTCACTAGAAGTCCGACTTCCAAACCAAGGAGTTTCAAGAAAAAACGTCGTGTGGCCGATAACGTGAAAAAAATGGCGGTCAAAAGCCTGAAGTCCGTTGGTAAAAAAGTACAAAAAATAAGAAATAAAAAAGAATGGCTTAATGCCGCAGCTAAGGTCGATCAACTGGAAAAGTTCAAGAAAATAAGAGAAGAAAATAAGGCTTACATATATATTGAATTTTTTTGCATTAGAATTGACAACGATTCTACAAATTTTTTAAAATTTCTATAATGACTTTTTTTGACCCATATTTGTATTTAAAAATAAGTAATAAACTGGATTGTTAATGCAATTTTATATCTTTTGCTCTTTACAATGGGGAAATTTGGTTGTTTCGTAGTTCGATTGGGCGTCCCGAGGAGCTCATCTTATTTAGGACCGGATTTCATCCAATTAGAAAATCTGGTTCGGGGGTAATATTTTATTTCGAGGTCCCCAGCCAAATGGCATGCCAAAAAATGTGAGATGGGAAATCATCAGCATATCGACATCAGCAACAAGTTGCAAATTCTTTGCCGTAGTAAATGTCAAACTGTCAGAGTATTGGTGGGGGGAGTAGGTACCTAAAATGGGAGCGGATTCGAGTCATGGTGGGATGGGGGCGGAAAGAGAGAAAAACTGCATGCCAACAAATGTCATGCCATGCCATGTAATGACCTGTTTTCAAGGGTCTTAGAAGGCGGTATAAATTTTCAATTAATTTACAAAGTTTCTCATATCATAGCAAGTCAATCTAGTTACCTAGAAATACTCACTCACAAAAGGTCATATGAATTGAAAGAAAATATTTCAGTGAAAAAGTAACAATATTGCTGCGAGCTTGAAAATTATTTAAATAAAAAGTTTCAAAAATTATCGTGTTGGTGCTTGAGACAAAAATTAAAAAATAGATAAAATCCTTACATGAAAAACACGCGAATTTTAAAAAATATATAACAAATTTATAAGTCCAGTCCTCGTAAAACAGGAAACAGATTTCTTCCTTTACATCAAAATTACATACCTATGTCAATTGCAAAAAGTTACAAAAGTTGAATATTGTCCCTTTGGCCACACTTAAGTTATACATATAAAATTCTACATCAAAATTAACTACAAATTTTAGCATACATTCATCCCTCTAATCTAAACATTTTTAAAATCCTTATTGTTCCTTTTGACAAAAATTGGGAAATACAAATTTAGAACATAATACCCAAAAAGTTACAAAAGTGGTTACGTTTAATCCTTTATATCAAAATTAAGTAAAATTTTAACACGAAATAAGAATAAAATTCATTCATTATACGAAACATATATTTTTTATATTACATTACATCAAAATTAAGAACACATTCCATAAAAAATGGTTAAAGGTTACGAAACATATACATAATCCTTTATATTATATCATTGTGATTTTTAATGTCCTTTCGGCCAAAGTTACGAAGTACATATAATTAAGCGAAATTGTAAAAATAAATTCTTTTATTTGGAAATTTTGCTAAATTTTAAAAGATCCTGTAACCTGTATCCTGTTAGCGTACCAGTCATATCCAAAATTATGTGCAGCAAGGCGACAGACCGTCAGCGCAGATTCTAGGATTGCAGGCATGCTCATCGGACACACAGCTCATGTGAAGGACTGCAGAAATGAAAGGTTGCGGATGTTCCAGAAACGCTTGCACACCTCCTGTGTAGCCTTGGCAGCGATGAGGCTTGGGTACCTAGGAGTCCACCTGCTGAAAACGCTTCAGGATGCAGCCAAGCGAACAATATACCAACTCTTGACATTCGTCTGACACCCATATCCTGTAGTCGGTCTATGTGGGATGTTCCGGATGTTCAAGAAACGCTTAGACACATCCTGTGCAGCCTTGGTAACGAGGCATAGCTACCCCATATAAGAAATCGCTTCAGGATGCAGCCAAGCGAACAATTTATCAACTCTTGATGTCATGTCAGACACCCCCCCGCTCCCGCACCCCACGGACGAAAATCTGTCTGTGGGACTCCTAGTGGATGGCCTGCTTAAACTAACCTAACCTATATCTAGAAAATCTAACCATTATATTTAACAATTGCAAAGTAATGACTTCTTTACATCAAAATTAAGTGAAAAACAAACGATTCTTCATCAAAATTACACAAAAGCACAAAAATCGGGAAGTAATTTTTTAATTAAAAATTAAACTTAGTGTTCGTTAAAATTTCAGTATTTAAAAATTTAAGTTTATGGTGTTTCGTGGTTGTTTTGTTTTAAAAGTATCTATATATCCCGTTTATATTAGTGTTTCCTAAAAACGCGAACTAAATTCAAACTTCGAAACCGCGTCTACGACATTCATACAACATTCAAACATCGTTTCGAAAACAAGTCACAAATTAAAATTTTATGACCACATTAAATTTTTCGCAGATATTTATTTTTAGGTTTAAGAATATAGGCATATAATTCTATGAATATATTTGTGGAATTAAGTCCAGCATCATATATTAAGAAGCCCTTTTCCGTGGTGAACAAATACTGACTGCATACAATGGAAACTTGCAGTCTCTAAGGCAGTGCATTCGCTGTTGTCAACGGATGTCCGACTTCCCATACGAAATCCAGGCCAACTATTGAATCTAGGTAGGTAGGTGTCTTTTAGCCACATTGTTTGCCAACCAGTTGAGCAGACAAATGACAGTTTGAAAGGTCGCCAGCGGCAGACTTGAAAAGACCGACGATGAGATATGCATGTATGTCTTTTTTTTTGTCAATCTCTATTGCATATTTAATATTTTTTTATTTTCCACCAAAATGAATTCAGTTTTGTTCGTTTTCATGAAACGATCGTTTTGTTTTCGCTTGTCTAATTGTTTATTTAAATCGCCACACTGAACATTGTCCATTACAATAAATTCCAAAGTCATCATAGGTAAACTTTTATTAAGCCACTGTCAAATTCTCTCTTTAGAATGTAGGCAAATGTCACCATTTTGGAATATAAGAATAAGTTTGGTTTTTAAATTGTAGGTCAAATATGTTAGTAGAAATTTTAATGAATTTCAGTTTTTACAATTCGGTAATAGATAGAGAAGCATAAAAAGTTAAAGTCGATCTCGGTTTTTATACCATACACCCATAGGGTGAAATGGTATATTAAAGTCGCCAAAATGTATCTAACAGGCAGAAGGAGGCATCTCCGACCCCACAAAGTATATATATTCTCGGATCAACAACCGAGTCGATCTAGCCATGTCCGTCTGTCCATCCGTCCGTCCGTCCGTCCGTTTGTATGAACACGCAGATCACGGAGACTATCAGAGTTAGAGCCATCAAATTTGGTATGCAGACTCTTGTGGTATGTACAGTTATCGAGTTTGTTTCAAATTTTTGCCACGCCCCCAGAATTTACATAAAACTGCTTTTCTTAAAAAGTATAACAGATAGAAACATCAAATTTGGTTTATATACTTGTTTAGTTGCCGCGCAGAAAAAAGTTTTCCAACTTTTTGCCACGACTCCTTCCGCCCCCGCAATTCACATAAAACTGATTTTCTTAAAACTATGAAAGCTACCGACATTAAATTAGGTATGTAAGCTATCCTAATAGACGCGCAGATATTGACTATTTAACAATTTTGCCACTCCCATTTCCGCCCCCGAAAAATAAACAAAACTGATTTTCTCGAAAACTAACAAAGCTAAAGTCACCAAATTTAGTATGCGCGCAGAATATTTATATTTTAATATGTTGCCACGCCCACTTACGCCTCCTTAATTTAAAAAAACCGATTGGCTCTTGCAATTTTTTGACCAACGCGATCAAATTTGGCAGACTAGCGAGACGACTTACTTACTTCATTTTTAACTATATCCTTGCTCAATCAAAATTTTAAACTGAAAACTGAAATATCATGATAATTGTTAATTTTGCAACATGCGAAGATCGAAGTTTTGCCTTGTCCCATTTTGTTAAGATTTGCCTTCTTGACATTGCAGATAATTAATCAAACTCTCCAACTCGAAATGTGTGAGGGGCATGCAGCAACGCCTCGTCGTGTTCTTGCATGTGACAATAAACGGCAATTATTTGTATATTACCAAGTGCTTAAGCAAAAAACAAACCGAAAAAAATGTGTGAAATTCAAAGTAAGGCTTACATATGGTGGGAGTGTTAACCCATTCCACTTCAGTTCACTTTACTTCACTTCACTTCATTTCATTTGAGGCTTTAGGCTCTTGCATAAATTTTGCCTGATAAAATTTTCAATGGGCTGCGGCTGCTGCAATTTCGTTTGAAATATTGCGGCTATATGATATTTCAATTTTCAATTAGTAAGACTAAAAAGAAGTAAAAAAAAAAAACAAAATGTGTACGTTTGTACAAGCAGCGAAATTCTGTCGACATGTGGCCCACGAACAAGATTTGACTTTTGCGTGGTCTTTGAAATGCATTTCTAAGTTGTATCATGTTGGAATACCCCTATTCCACTTACAAAAATTACACTTTACAATACTAGATTAAGTTTTTTAAGTGACATGAAGTTTGGTCACACTGAAGATCTCTTTTTCCTTTTTTCTGCAAATGTAAAACGTGGTTGCTGGTGTTGCCAAAGCTCAAGTTCAAGTGTTTAATATAAATGAAGATATATAAACAAATAAAAGCGGTGTTTCTTTTGTGCTAACTAATAGTCAGTTCTCCAACAGGTTATGGGCCCAGTCCATGCCTAGTTAATACATATAAATACAATTATTTGATCAGTTCGGAAATTTAACCTAATTGTGAAATTCAATTCCAAGTACAAGTTTTTTGTCTCTTTCTTTCTTCCTTATTCATAGCTGTGTGTGTGTGTTAAAAAGAATGGAAAAGCGCAATATAAAGCCCTTTGATGGTGAAAAGTACTCTTTTTGGAAGCTTAGGATGAGGGCATTATTTACAGAATTAGATGTAATAAAAGTTATTGATCAAGTGATGCCCAACAAAATAGATGACTCTTGGGTAAACGCAAAGCGATGTGCCAAAAGTACGCTTATAGAACATTTAAGTGATGCGTTTCTTAATTTTGCGGCAAACGACAAAACCACGCGTCAAATTTTTGACAGCTTAGACGCCATTTATGAGCGCAAAAGTTTGCCATCGCAATTGGCATTGCGCAAACGTTTACTCTCGCTTAAGTTGTCGAGTGAGATGCCACTGCTGACATTCTTCAACAGCTTTGATGAGTTAGTTAGCGAATTGTTAGCTGCCGGTGCAAAATTAGAAGAAATGGATAAGGTGTCACATTTGTTGCTTACGTTGCCATCATCTTACAACGGAGTGATCACAGCTATAGAAACGCTATCAGAGGATAACTTAACTTTAGCTCTTGTGAAAAATAGATTATTAGATCACGAAGTTAAAATAAACAATGATAATAGTGATACGAGTAAAAAGGTGATAAAAACAACAACAATAAGTTTACACAAGTCAATTTTAAAAATAGGGTGAATAAACCAAATAGATTTTTCAAAGGCAAGCAAGGAAATAGTATCAAGTGTCATTACTGTGGAAAGGTACGTCATATAAAGAAAGATTGTTACGCATTTAAAAGAATTTCAAAAGAAAAGAATATGGAAAATAATCAAGCGCAATTGGCAACACCAGAACCCGGGTTTGCATTTATGTGAAATCAAATTTAAATAAAAATGAATTCATATTGGATTCTGAAGTGAAATCAAATTTAAATAAAAATGAATTCATATTGGATTCTGGAGCGAGTGACCATCTAATAAATGATGAGTCATTGTATTCTGATTGTGTAAAGTTGGTGCCACCACTAAAAATCGCTGTGGCTAAACAAGGAGAATACATATATGCCACCAAACGTGGTATTGTGCGGCTGCAAAATGGCTTCGAAATTACACTGGAGGATGTCTTGTACTGCAGGGAAGCTGCAGCTAATTTGATGTCAGTTAAGAGACTTCAAGAAGCTGGAATGTCAGTGACATTTAACACTGATGGAGTTTCCATAAGCAAAAATGGAATGCTAGTGGTGAAAAACTCGGAAAACCAAGTTGCTGACATCTTTACAAAGCCGCTGCCAGTCGGAAAGTTTGCAGAATTCCGGAAGAAATTGGGACTCCTCGAAGACAACTGAACAAATCGATTGTTCCTCGATGCCAAAGAATTAAATTTTTTTTTTTGCCTATTTAATTTAATTTACGACTCTTTGAATTGTTGAGTTGTAAAACATGCTAATGAATTTATATTTTTAATTTGTAAACTTTTAAGTTGATCCGATACAGGTTTTTTTCTGGGTTTTCCCTGTATCCTTAGAGTAAATGCTGGATCACATAAGACTTCCCAGATGGCACACCAACCACAGCAATCAGTAGTTAAGTTTGAATTAATTTTTGTTTATTTAATAATGTAATTTTTGAGGGGGCGTGTTGGAATACCCCTATTCCACTTACAAAAATTATACTTTACAATACTAGATTAAGTTTTTTAAGTGACATGAAGTTTGGTCACACTGAAGATCTCTTTTTCCTTTTTTCTGCAAATGTAAAACGTGGTTGCTGGTGTTGCCAAAGCTCAAGTTCAAGTGTTTAATATAAATGAAGATATATAAACAAATAAAAGCGGTGTTTCTTTTGTGCTAACTAATAGTCAGTTCTCCAACATATCAGTTTCTTTTTATGGCCAAACATTGTAGGTCAAAGAGTCAACAGTTTTGCTGAGAAGTGACGCATGGTAGGAAAAGTACGCTTAAGTATGTTATTAAGTCGTGCCTGAAGAGCCACAGATATGGCTCAGAGCACTTTCCCGTACAGCTCTTTAAGTTTCCTAAAAACGATGCTGTCGGTCGCCAGTGGGTTTCAAAATGTAATTTGCAATCTGACGTCAATGTTGACAAGGCGTTGATTTGCAACTTACATTTTGAAAAAAAATTTGTCCGCGTTGTAAACTCTCTACTTTTTAAAGTAATTAATTCCTTGGGATTGTCTTTATATTTCCGGATTTTATTTATTTTCAAATTAAGTGCACATGCGGTCTTATTGACTATATTCAAGAGAGTGTGCCCGTACCCCGCCTTAGCGTATTATACCCTTTTAGTGTGCCCAAATTCGGTTATCAGGGAAATTCACTGAGACGAGGAGCGGGCTTATTTAAAATATTCCTAATGTTTACAGAACTGAGATTTTTTTCAATATTATCATATTGGTAAATTTAATGGGGATACTCCAATTTTTGCGAAAATGTTTCTTCTAGAGCTATATGATATAGTTTCCGATCCTAAAGATTTTCATACTTTATCTTACCCGGGTAATTAAAACCCAAAAAAAAATTTCTTCCCGATAGCTCTTAAGACGGCTGAGTAAAACGCATACGCACAGACTTAGCTTCTCACGCACAGACGGACATGGCTATATCGACTCTGCTTCTCATGCTGATCAAGAATATATATACTTTATGGGTCGGAAACGTCTCTTTCTGTGCGTTACAAACATCTGACCAATTTTATAATACCCTCTGCAAGGGTATAAAAACGAGTGTGTACGAGTGTACACATACATATGCAAAACGAGAACACACCCTTCAGTACCAAATTGTCGCCGTTGACAATGTCGCCCAATTGTCCGAGCCACAGACGTCGGCAGAGAAAAATTCTGCCAGCGTTTTTCATGCTGAGGTTAACCGACGGCACCCGAACGAACAAATTTCGTTATCGAAACCCAATCGGCTGCAGAAAAAGAACTTAGGAAAAAAAACTTTCTCAATCGATAGAATAATTTTTGTTACGATGATTTTTGTATACCCTATTTACCTATGAATGAAAATAAACGTGAAAGCACTTAAATTCTTTATATACAACAAATTTATGTTCTAAGATAATTCATTTTTTAATTACACATTGATTATTTAATCAATGAATTGGTATATTTTATAGATACATTTCTGTAACTTTGTATACTCTCTCTCGAGATGCGTTAAAGAGAACAATGACTCGATGAGAGACAAATAGAAGTTAGTCGCGAATAAACTGCACAACCAACCACACGCATTCTGTTTTATTATAACAATAGGTTATGGACCCCGGCAACGTGCCTATGTGGTTGCTGTGGTAATTTCTAGAAGAAATTAGATTTCGCGCTGTGTTCTAGACGGTTTTTTCACAAAGTATACATATATAAACGAGTATAATGTCGGCGTTATATCAGATTGATAAACTCGAGGACAGTAATTATGACTCGTGGTGCATCCAGATGAAAAGTGTGCTGGTGCATGCGGATTTGTGGAATGTGGCGTCAGGCGTATTGGCAAGGCCAACTACGGGGGAGAACACCGGATGGACGACGCTGGATCAGAAGGCATTGGCAATGATCACCTTGAGCGTCAAGACTTCACAGTTGGGACATGTGAAGCACTGTGCAAGTGCACATGAGGCTTGGAAGAAGCTTCAGGAAGCTCATCAACCCAGAGGACCCGTTAGAAAAGTAGCTCTTTTCAAGAAATTGCTAAGTAAACGCATACAGGAGGGTCAAAACATATCGAGTTATTTGTCGGATTTCAAGGAAATCTTGGACAAACTTGCTGGCGTTGGAATTGAAATATTGGACGAGCTTGTAACGATTATTTTGCTAGCCAGTCTTCCAGACGAATTCGACAATTTCGTTGTCGCCATAGAGACGCGCGACAGTTTGCCGAGTTTCGACATGTTATGCATAAAGCTGAGAGAAGAAGGAGAACGCAAAAGAGAGAGCGAAAAACCGATCGAGAGCGCAAAAGCGTTTACAGTGGTGGAAAAGCAATCGATGCAGAGAGACAATTGGAAGAAAAAGCAAAAAGTTTGGAACTGTTTTGCGTGTGGCGGCAAAGGCCATTTTAAAGCGAATTGTCCCAGTGTAAACGGTCGGAAGGTTGCATCGAACCCGAACAAGGCAGTACAGTCATCGTTAGGTTTGCTGAACGCGTTGGACGCAAAATGTGTGGAACGATCGAACTGGTGTCTGGACAGTGGCGCCACCAGCCATTTGTGTTGTAACAGAGATTTGTTTTCAACATTTGTGCAACATTCGGAGAAAATTGTTTTGGCTGATAATAACTTTCTTCAGGCTGAGGGAAGGGGCGAGATAAAGCTGAATATGGTTTCACGTATACTTACATTAAAGAATGTATTGTATGTACCCAAAATGAGAGGTAATTTCGTGTCGGTGAGCAAAGCAGTTGAACATGGAAACATTGTTGAATTTGGACAAAAGTATGCACGAGTGATCCAAAAAGGTGAATGCATTCTGAAAGCGGACAAAGTTGGCCGTTTGTATATTTTTGGAACAGCACCGAGCGAATGCTATGCCATTGAACAGTCTTACGAAGATTTGTGGCATAAAAGGTACGGACATCTCAACTATGGCAGTTTGGCTGAAATTGCACGAAAGGATTTGGCCCGTGGCATGGGAACGTTTGACTCAACGTCGTTGGAACCCTGCAAGATCTGCATGGTAGGCAAGATCACAGTACAGCCATTTCCAGATTCGACCAAGAACAGAGCTAAGGAAATCTTGGAGCTGGTGCATTCAGATGTTTGCGGTCCGTTTGATACAAAAAGCCTTGGAGGCAGCAGATACTTTTTGACATTTATCGATGACAGGTCACGTCGCATATTTGTATATTTCCTGAAGGGAAAGGATGAAGTATTTGGAAAGTTTGTCGAGTTTAAAAACATGGCAGAGCGGCAAACTGGAAAGAAGCTAAAGTGCATTCGGAGCGACAATGGTCGCGAGTACGTCAATAAATCGTTTGACGAGTTTCTCAAGGGCAATGGAATATTGCGGCAGCTCACGGTACCATACACGCCGCAGCAGAACGGTGTAGCAGAGAGAGTTAACAGAACTCTTGTGGAGATGTCAAGATGCTTGCTCATCCAGTCTGGTCTACATCAATCTCTTTGGGCTGAGGCAGTTTATACAGCTGCTTATCTGCGGAATAGGTCACCAACTCGAGCCCTGGTTAACATGACTCCAATGGAAGCATGGAATGGTAAGAAACCATCAATAAGTCATTTAAAAGTTTTTGGGTCTATTGCAGTGGCACTGGACAAAGGACATCATAAGGGCAAGTTTGATCCAAAGGGCAAACAATACCGAATGGTTGGTTATTCTCGAAATGCGAAAGGGTGTCGGTTGTACGACGCCGAAACCAGGCAAGTTTTGAGAAGCGAGACGTTTTGTTCGACGAGCGTTTCGGCAATGGCGATTCGAATGGTGATATCGTCAAGTTTGATTTTCCATATACGGATGATCAGGATTCAGGATCTGTTGATGCAGCAGATGACTTGAGCAGTACAGACGACTCTGATGCAGAGGTCAGCGAGAAGGGCAGCAGTAGCGAAGATTTCGACATGGCAGTTGAACGAGAAGTGGCAGAACCTGTGGTTGAACAACGTGTTGGACCCGGCAGGCCGAAGCTGATTCGAACTGGAAGGCCTGGCAGACCAAAGAAGCAGTTCAACATTTTAAGCGCATTGATTACAAGTGAGGTGATCATACCAGAGACCTATGAGGAGGCGCTTAGTAGTCCGTTTGCTTCGCATTGGCGTGAGGCTATGCAAAAGGAGTATGATTCCTTGATGTCAAATCACACTTGGCAGCTTAGTACGCTACCGGAAGGGTATAAACTTGTTGGCTGCAAGTGGGTCTACAGTGTAAAGCGTGATGCAAAGGGAGAAGTCGAGCGTTTTAAGGCGAGACTAGTAGCAAAAGGATGTTCACAGCGCTATGGAGTGAACTACAATGAAACATACTCGCCTGTATGTCGCTTGGAGAGTGTTCGATTCATCTTGGCCCTAGCAGCGCAGTTAAAATTGTATCTACACCAGATGGATGTATGCACGGCTTACTTGAACAGTGATTTGGGCGATACCGTATACATGAGGCAGCCCGAAGGATACGCAACTGAAGACAAAAGTAAGGTACTTCTGTTGAAAAAGGCGTTATATGGACTCAAACAGTCTGGACGGGAGTGGAACTCCAAACTCGATAGTGTTTTGCGAGCTAATGGGTTCATACCTTGCGACAATGAACCATGTCTATACAAACAGCAAGCAAAAGGTAATCTATCACTAATCCTTGTCTATGCAGACGATCTTCTTATAGGATGCCAGGAGAAATCGGATCTTGACAGGATTAAGTCAGCTATAATGGCAGCGTTTGAATGTGTTGACAAGGACCTGTGCGTTTGTTCCTTGGCATGGAGGTTCACCGTGATGGCGAATTGGGCGAAATATCATTGGGTCATTCACAGTACATCAAGGATCTACTGGAGCGATATGGCTATGCTCAGTGCAGAACAGCTGCAACACCGTTAGAAGCAGGGTATCAGGTAGCCTGCGATAAATGGAGTGTAAAAGGGTTGATGCAACTCTTTATCAGTCAATGATAGGCGAGCTAATGTGGCTTGCGTTGACTACTAGACCAGATATACTTCACTCAGTATCGAAGTTGGCTCAACGTAACAAGGACCCCCATAATGAACACCTTGCAGCCATAAAGCATGTTTTACGATATTTGGCTTCGACAGTTGGCTTCAAGATTCATTACAAGCAGTCGGATGCGGCGTTTACTGGTTTCGTGGACGCAGATTGGGCAGGCGATAGGATTGATCGCAAGTCTTATACAGGATATGTATATTTTTTGGCTGGCGGACCGATATCATGGAAATCGGAGAAGCAGCGAAGTGTTGCTCTTAGCAGCACCGAAGCAGAGTACATGGCGTTATCAACAGCGTGCAAAGAAGCCATTGTATTACGTCGATTAATCATCGAGATTGGTTGCGGAGAGGAAGATACATCCATACATACATACCGTTTTGTATGGCGATAACCTCAGCGCGCAGCAATTGGCTAAGAACCCGGTACATCATTCAAGGACGAAGCACGTGGACATTAGATATCATTTTGTTAGACAAGTAGTTAATGATGGTCAGATTGTTTTAAAGTATAAGTCTACTAATGAAATGATAGCTGATATCCTAACCAAGAATCTTGCGAAGAAGAAGCATGTAGAGTTTACGAATTTGTTAAGTACACACATACGAATATATATATGTAACTTTGTATACTCTCTCTCGAGATGCGTTAAAGAGAACAATGACTCGATGAGAGACAAATAGAAGTTAGTCGCGAATAAACTGCACAACCAACCACACGCATTCTGTTTTATTATAACAATAATTTCCATTGCCGGTTGTTCCTATTTATACTCTGCGTTTTCGGCACGCGACAAAGCGGAAAACGGAAAGCAACATCCGACATTGGTGCTAAGCAGAATTTTCGTAAATCTGTGATTTGTTGTTGTTGTTTCCCTTTCGGATATCTGCGCGAATTAAGATTGAGTCTGTTCTGGTTGAGTGTTAAATCAAGACTGCTTTATTGAATCAAATCATATTCTGGTTTGGCTTACATCTAAGTGTTTATAATGTTTTCTTCTGGTCACTTTTCTTGTGACACTCTATGTTTAGGGAAACTGTCACTTATCTTGTGACACTCTATGTTTAGGGACTCTGTCACTTATCTTGTGACACTCTATGTTTAATGGAATGGTATTGTTTATGTTTACATTAATGTGGAGTGTAGACCTCTTGGGTCGGCTGTTATGGGAAGTGTTGCTAATGGCATAACTCCTCCCCTCTGAGAGTATGAATTCTCCTGAATTCTGTTTACATTAATGTTTATATTTTTCTTTTTACAGTATATATGTATATAAATGGATAAACATATAATAATAATAATAATAAAAAGTGTTAAAAATATGCCATTTGTCATTTTCTTTTCGTATTTAAGTTCTGTGATTTCTTTTAAATTGTCAAAATTATCTATTGTTACATGATCAAAGTTTATTGTGTTTTTATAGGTTTGATTCAATAGTTCTGTTGGATAAAAAAATTTTCGTGAAATTCTGTTTTTTCGTTAAAAAATATTTCATTTAGAATTTGAATTTTACAGTTACCGAATTGAATTAAGTTACTTCCATTAAGTATAATATTTCTTTTATCGCAATTTGATATATTTTATATGTTATTTAAAATGTTATATGTTTTTTTAATTTTCCCATTTGGTCATTATGAAGTATTTTCATTTCTATTTCTTGATTTTGATTGTCCATGCTTGTAAGTATGTCCTTGATTATTGTTCTGTCTTGTTTAATTGTTTCTGCTAAGTTGTGTATTGTTTTATTAAAATGTGTATTTATAACAATTTGTTGGTTCATGTCTTGTATAATATTATGGTTGTTTTGGTCAATATTGTTAAGGTGGTCTAAAATATCTGTTCTATCTTCATCGTCCATAATTCCAAAAAGCCATTTGTATGTTGTTCCTACAATATTTAACATTCCTCTTTTTATTCTGTTGTTTGGGTTATGGATTTTATTTTAGCTCTAATTAGATTTATTTCGGCTAATAGCTCCTTTTTTCCTGTGATGTTAAAATTTTTAATGTTTGTCTCCATTTGATTTATTATATTATTTAAAGGGTCGATATTAATAATGTGTAGTATAATTACTGTTTCATTAACTATTTCCGTGGAATAAGTTTGTATAGGTGCATATCCTGCATTTGATTGAATTGGTTCAATTTGTAATCTGCCTTGAACACATATTATAACATAAAAAATTATGAAAATCTGAGGATAAGAGAAAAAAAATTTTTGTTTCAAAGATGTCAATCTGTATTTTGTTGGAAATTAATTTTTTCCTGCTTTGACGGTCTTTTTATATTACATGGATGAATATTATTTAATGTTGTAATTCTAAAATAAGGTTCATCCTTATGCCTAACTCGTTTATAGTTTTTAATTGGTCCTTCCTGTCTTTCCTACTCATAATCTTCTCTTGTTTTATTTTGTTTGCTTAAAATTTTTTCTTTGTGTTTGATAATAGTGTTTTTAGTTTTTCCTCATCTTCTATGTTTTTTGCATAATTTGGTGTACATTTTATTGTAGAGTGATAACGGTTATTATAAGCTGTTATTGCTAATTGCATTTTGGATGAAATTGATAAATCATCATCTATTCCTGCTATTATTTCAATGAGAGTAGAATGTAGTCTTTCTATGTCTGCATTTCCTGTATGTGAATTTGGCTTTGTATAATGGATTTCTATTTGTTCTTGGTTTAAGTATTGTTTTATCTGTTCTGATCTAAATTCATTATCCATTATTATTTTATGTGGCTTATTGAATTTGGCAAAGTGTTCAATCATAATTTCCATTTTAGTTTTCCAGTTTCTATCTGTTATATTATAAGCGACTGCGAATTTTGTGAGCTTGTCTATGATTGTAACAAACGATTTGTGTTTTATATGAAATATGTCCAAATGTATAATTTGATTTTTGACATCCGGTGTTTCTGTGAATTGAAACTTAGGTTTGATTGGTTTTCTGTCATATTTAATTTCCTTACATTTTTTACAATTTGAAATTATCAACTGAATATGGTCTCTTAGCTTTGGAAAATATATTTTGTTCTTTAACGAATTAAAAGCTTCATTTATTCCGCTATGTAATGAATCTTTGGTGTGGTAAATAGCTATTTGTTTGTGTAACTCTTCCTCGCTTGAAATTTCCTGAGCTCTCTTAGTACATTTAAAAAATTTTATATTATTACAGTGTGAAAAAATGTTCATTAAGATACATTGTATCTTATAATATTCTGAGTCTGGAACTTCTGAAAAAATTCCTACTGTTATTTTATTTATATTATTTTGCATTTTGATTTCGATTTCAATTTCTGTTTCTGCTGGGCTTACTTCTATTATTTTTCTACCATGCTGAATATTAATATTGTCCGTTGTTGTATAAGTTACTATTATCTGAGTTTTATATTTGTTTACAATATCGTCTTTTATATAGAAATTTGTAAATCCTCCTTCCTCTGCTGAATGCTGTGTATCTGATAGTTCAAAGTTTGACTCATTTGTTTTATCCTTGTTTATTAGTTCAGCTGTTTCCTGTCTACTTAAAAAATCTGCCACTTTATTGTCTTTTCCTTTCAAATATATTATGTCATAATCAAATTCTTGTAATTTTAAAATCCATCTTTGGTGTCTTGCTGTCATTTCTTTCCCTTTGTATTTTGCGTTTAGATATTTTATCGGAGCATGATCTGTTATAATTTGGAATTTATTACCTATCACATAGTGTCTAAAATAGTTTACTGCATGTATAATGGATAAAAATTCTTTATCAATTGTACTGTAGTTTTTTTCGTGTTTATTTAGAGTTCTTGAAAGGAATGCAACTGGTTGCCCTTGTTGAGACAATACTGCACCTATTGCAAAGTCACTGGCATCTGTTGTAATGGTAAATGGTTTATCAAACTCTGGATATTTTAAGATTGGATGTGAGCTTATAAGTGTTTTAAGGGTTTCAAAGGCATCTATAAACTGTGGGTCATTTGTATTAATTTGTGTGCCTTTTTGTAAATATCTGATCATTGGGTAAGCTATTTTGGAATAGTCCTTAATAAATTTTCTGTAAAATCCTGTCATACCAAGAAATCCTTTCAATTGCTTTTCTGTTTTAGGTAGCTGCATTGCTTTTATTGCTTCTATTTTATGTGGATTGGGTTTAATCCCTTCCTTTGTGAGAATGTGTCCTAAATATTCAGTATATTGTTTCATGAAGGAACATTTGTCTGGTTGAATTTTAAGTTATGCTTTCTAAGTATTTTGAAAATGTTTTCTAGAGCAATCTTATGTTCCTCAAGTGTTGTTGAAAATATCAAAATATCGTCCATGTATACAACACAACTTTTGTTTATATAATCCCTCAGTATTTCATTCATTAAACGTTGAAATGTGACTGGGGCATTTTTTAACCCAAAAGGCATTCTAACATATTCATATAAACCCATTGGTGAAATGAATGCTGTTTTCTCTATATCTTCTTCTGCCATTAAAATTTGGTGATAGCCTTTTGCTCAATCTAATGTAGTAAAATATTGGGCTTTACCGAGTTTGTCTAATACAGCGTCCATGATAGGTATTGGGTACTTATCTGGAACGGTTACTTGGTTTAAACGCCTATAGTCTACACAAATACGATACTTTTGAATTCCAGAGCTATCTCTTTTTTAGGTATGACACATATTGGAGAACTATATTTGCTTTTGCTTTTTCTTATAATTCCATTGTTTTCCATATAAATTATTTGTTTCTTTATTTCTTCTTCATATTTTGGGGAGACCCGATAGAGTTTGAATTAATAGGTTGGTCTGTAGTAGTTTTTATGCTATGAACTATAGTGTTAGTATTGGTTAAGTGATCCCCTTCTTTGAAACATAACTTTTCGTACTTTTTTGAAAGATTTCTTATTATTTGTTCTTCCTCAGTATTGAGTTCTTTTAACTTAAGATCATCAATTTCACTTACTTCCATTACGCAAACATCTTCTGATTGTTTGGAAAGGAATGGAATTTCGACCCCATTGTTAAGTTTAATAATTTTGTTTTGAAAATCAATATTTGCAAAATTCCTTTGAATGAAGTCCATACCCAATAGAAAATCATATGATTTTTCCAGGGGCATAGCCACCCATTTTGTTCTTGCATAATTTATATATTTAAACTCCCTTGGCACTTTTGTTTCACTAAGTAACTGTCACTTTCTATTTTTCCCTTTATTGTATGTATGGTTTTTGAATATTTTTCAATTATTTTGTATTTGGAATTATGTACATTAGTTGTGTTTAAAATGCTTATGGTTGATCCTGTATCTACTAAAATAATATAAGTATCTTCCTCTATTGTTCCTTTTATAAAAATTTTTTTTTCATCCGAGGCTAGTTGGTAAAAAACTCTTGATTATCTGTGCTGTTTACTACTTCCTCATATATATTATCTACACTCATTGCTTCTGCTGGTGGTTGCTGATTATTTTGTGGTTGCTGATAATTTTGATTTTGTCTTACGTTCTGACTCTGTTGTCTATTCGGATTTTGATACTGTCTCGTATTTTGACTCTGTTGTCTATTGGGATTTTGAGACTGTTTTACATTTTGACTCTGTTCAGTATTTCGGTTTGTATTTTTATTAGTTGTCTGTTTGTTATATGTACTATGGTCATTGTCATTTTGGTTAATAATAGTTTTTTATTTAAATTTCCATAATTCAGACCAATATAATTTGCAAGTTCAATTCTTATATCTGTTAATGTTGTTTTATTCATTAAGGCAATGGCCATTGGACCACAAGATAATTCTTTACTCTTTGAATTAAGAGACCACTTAATATGTCAACTAATCTGCTATTGTTTTCAAAGACCGAAAAATCAGTAATTTCCTCAACAATTGCTCTTACTTTAAAATCAAGATCTCGAACGGTAGTTACCCTTAAGTTATTAATTTTTCTGGTTAGACCCATTTGATCCGTTCTTGGGCGATAATGATGTCAAAGACGAGTTTTGCAATCAGCCCAAGATGTAGGGGGGTTAATATTAAGCATAGTTCTAGCCTGACCTTGAATTTTGGTGTTGAATATAACAGTGAAGACCTGGTCGTTATCATCATACTCCTCCATGATTTGGTTGACTGCCGAAATGAAACCATGTAACGTTCCCTCCTGTCCAGTGAACACCGGCAAGTACCTTGTTTCCTTCTCGATGCTGTTTCTCTCCCTTGTTGTTGGATTAGAATGCATCTCTTGATTGGATATTATTATTGATGTTAGCATTTGAATGCATTGTTGTATTTCGTTAATTTGTGCCATTTTAATGGTGTATGTTTTATTGTTTCGTTAACTTTTTTTTTTTTTAAGTTTCCACAATAATTCTGTTTGTTTGCACAAAGTGTTTTTACAATATTCTATTGTTTCGTTATTTGTCACAAAATGTTTTTATAATATTATATTGTTTCGTTGGCTTAGATTTTCTCCAAAGTTTCCACAATATATATATTTTATTTTGTCACTAAATGTTTTGTTTTCCACAGTATTATATTGTTTCGTTATCTTTGATTGCGTTCAAAGTTTCCACAATATTTTAGCTGTGAACTCGAGTACCGACTGCGCCAATTAAGATTGAGTCTG
The DNA here is from genome assembly GCF_018902025.1 of Drosophila willistoni. Lineage (NCBI taxonomy): Eukaryota > Metazoa > Arthropoda > Insecta > Diptera > Drosophilidae > Drosophila > Drosophila willistoni. The sequence continues at coordinate 158,979 of NW_025814125.1, forward strand.
TTCTGGTTGAGTGTTAAATCAAGACTGCTTTATTGAATCAAATCATATTCTGGTTTGGCTTACATCTAAGTGTTTATAATGTTTTCTTCTGGTCACTTTTCTTGTGACACTCTATGTTTAGGGAAACTGTCACTTATCTTGTGACACTCTATGTTTAGGGACTCTGTCACTTATCTTGTGACACTCTATGTTTAATGGAATGGTATTGTTTATGTTTACATTAATGTGGAGTGTAGACCTCTTGGGTCGGCTGTTATGGGAAGTGTTGCTAATGGCATAACTCGCGCGTCGCTTGCCTTTTTCGTTTCTCTGTGCATTTGCGATTAACTTTCGTGCGAGCAGCTTAGCTTATTGTTAGTTTTCTTATTGTGAAAAATTCTAATTAAGTGTTTTCAACATAAAATAAAGGTAAGTGTTATTTAAATATACATACATATATATAAAAATAGTGATTTTGTTGGCAAAATTTGTTGTTCTATATTTTTTAGTTTTATTTTTCAAATATGTACAACACTATGTGTTTATAGTTTTGTGTACATATATAAAAAAAATAACAAAATTAGATAGTTTAATTCATAATTGCATAAAAATAAAGAGTAATAATTGCAAAAAGGAAAACTAAAAACATTCAGAAAAAAATACGAAAGTGGAATGTTCCAGAACATGAAAGGAAAAAAAAACAAATTTTGCCAACAAAATTAATCACATAGACGTAGCAGGTTCGATCCCGGGCCGTGGCCATGCAATAAATTCTTTTTTTTTTTGTTTTCATAATAAATTAATTTTTTTCTCGTGCCTGAAGTTGACGAGAACCTTGTTCAACCCACGGCCGAAACTTTTTTTTCCATTTTTAATAATCATTATTTAATATTTTTATAATAATATTGCGCTTAATCTGCGCTGTCTTTATTTCATAGGAATTTTAGGTACGTTACGGCGGTCGCAGAGCAATAATAATTGTTGCGTTTGTCAAGGCTGCTTTTATTTCATAGGAATTTAGAAGCGTCGCGGAGGTCGCAGATCAACTAGAATTATTGAATTTGTTCGGCACATGCAGAACAACTGAAAAATTGTATTTGCTGAGATTCGGAGAAATGTCTCATCATCCAATACACAAATTCTTGGCATCGATTCCAATATGTTTGTTGTGTAACCATCCACTTTAATTTTTCGGTGGGCATTTACAAGAAAAAAAACTTTTAGATTTTTTTTTTCACTTTTTACTTCATTTACTTTATTTTTTATTCACTTTATTTTGGGAACAGATTCGCTTAAGGCACTTATGGGCAAGAGAAAAAAAAATGTATTATTTAAAGAAGCGACGGAAGACGGTCCCTGCTCGGGCGCCAGTTAACTTCCTCTTATTTGAGGTCACCTTGCAGTAGCAAGGATTTGATTTCCGTCCCCCAACGGCACGCACACCACCCAATCATCAAGACTTTGGTTCGATCTCACGTTATAATGGTTTATTTCCTCTTGTAATCCCTCTCGGGTGTTCTCCACCCAGCCACCTCCGGCTTCGTTCTTCTGGCCCGTTCTGCCCACAATCCCGCTGCTGCTGCCGATGATGTTGGCGCTGCTGCTGCTGCCGCTGCGGCTGATGCTGCTGATGCTGTTGCTGCTGATGCTGCTGCGGCTGATGCTGCTGCAGCCGCTAATGCTGTTGCTGTTGTTAACTTGTATTTATGATCATCATATATAAATCATAAATCGTTCTGGGAACAGAAAAGAGTCGATGCCACGTCTTTTTTCCTGGGTCTCGTTCCCCAATTTAGTGACCAGGGTTGGTAACTCGTGCCGATCCTGGAGTCCAACTCGCGTCTCTGTGCTTCATAGCGAGAGCAGTGAAAAGCCATCTGCGTCCTCGACAATGCCGGCTCCGCACCACGTGCATTCGTCGGATGCCTCGTGCCCAAAACGCTTTAGATAAGCTCTGAAGAAGCAATGGCCGCTCAGAATTTGCGTCAGGTAAAACGTAACTTGCCCGTGACTTCTGCCTACCCACTGCTGTAGGTCTGGGATAAGGCAGTAAGTACAACGGCCCTTTGTAGTGATATACATGTGCACGTGTAGTTGTTAGCTGCCTAATTTTTCTACGTTGCTAATGATAACACAAGTGTAAGCTAAACATCGGGGTCGTGAACTTCTAGCGTTGCTCTTGCTTAGCTCGTCGGATGAGGGGGGGTTCTTTCCTACTCTAGGCATACGCACGGATCATACAGAAAAAATATAAGTGCACTATCAGAAACTAAAAGGATGTAAAAAGCAAAATATTGGACCAGATCGGGATACTATTAATAGTGCGGACGGCTTCTCTGCAGATTAGCTAAAGGTGTTGTTCGCTAACCCTTTCTGTACTCACCCTACCTTGGCAAACTATTGGGTTTAATTAACTGCCCCTTAACAGACTCTTAAATGATCTTAGACGATTTGTAACGGCAGCATAGTCATGGATTCAGGCGACGGACTCCTCAATGAATTAGTTTACACCAACATGGCGAAATTTCAAGTTACGGGTTTAATTCCAAACAAAAGCGTTTTCATGACTTAATATTTTAAGAAATTACAAAATAAAGATATGTAAAAAGATATAGCAAAATAAATTTAAATACGATAATTAGAGCAAATCTAGATTCAAAAATTCATAGTAATTCAAAAGATATTTGGGTTATGTGGCCGCGTGTGCCAGTTGGCAATGAAACATTTATTTATATATGTATATACATGTGTGTGTTAACTCACGATTTATCCAACGGACTACGATCTTAGTATAGGAAATAACGAAGATTTTGATCAAAGTCACTGTTTTCCACCGATCGTTCGAATGGGAGCTATGTGATATAGTAACCCGATCTTTATCAAATTCTCAAATTTATTAAACTAATAAATAATTAATTTGAAAGCAATCGCGGCAAAAGTAACAAAGTTATTGACAAAAGTCACTGTTTTCGAAAGATCGTTCCTATGGGAGCTATATGATATAGTCTCCCGATCTTGATCAAATTTGGCATAGTCGTTTAAAGGTGTAATTAACTCACCAATATTATATTTCACGACAATAGCTCAGAAAATAACGAAGTTATTGAGAAAAGTCACTGTTCGTGACTTCGAGGTTTGTATGGGAGCTATATGATATAGTGGTCCGATCCGGCTGAATCTGAGATATACAACGCCTGCAGTATATACAAGCCTACATGCAAAATTTCAGCTCTGTAGCTCCAAAGGTCTAGGAGGAGTTTGCGTTGATCCAGACGGACGGACAGACGGTCAGAAGGACAGACGGACGGACGGACGGACATGGCTATTTGACCTCGTCTCGTCGTGCTGATCAAGAATATATATACTTTATAATGTAGGAGATGCTTCCTTCTATGCGTTGTAAACTTTTGACCAAAATTAATGTACCCTTTTTGCAAGGGTATGAAAAGTAGTATCCAAACCAAAGGGCTGCTACGCCATACTTTGCGTACAGATGAAACAAGAAAAGGTAGCAGAACTACTACTAAGTATGCATATGCACCAAAAAGAAATCGAAAAGTAGTAGATCTCGCTCAAATTGGGTGTATAATGTTGGTATTAGCCGGGGAATAGCGTCATTTCATCAATAGACTATTTTAGCCTGGCCCATGGTGATGATTATTGATGAAATGGAAGGGTTGATAAAATAAATCCGAGGCTCGCTGGTGTCTTGGTTATGGAAAGATGTCTCTTTTTGTTCCAACGAAGAAAATATCAGCGATTGGGCTGGGGTACAATCAACCAAATTGTCCCAAAGAAAATGAAAATCCAAGGCTGCTTGAAAGCCAAAAGTTGCTTGGTCGACGCCAACTGAAATAACTGAAATATAACGGGGTTTAAATTCTAATATTTTCACTAGATTTAATTTTATATCACCTTATTCTTCGAATATTCACTTACATATTACTGCCTTGTGCAGTCACTGTACTTTTTAACGATGATGTAATATGCACGTGTTTCACAAATATATATGTATATATATATATTTATGTGAATATTAATATTCACGTCTTTTCGCAATCAAAGTATCAAATTAAATGAAAAAGCCTGTACCAAAAATTCTGTTTCTAAGCAAACGCAATGCATGCGAACGAATTCTAACGGATCTTTTCCATGCTCTCTTCTTTGCTTACGCTTTGCGTTCGCTGTGCGAAATGAGAGCAAGAACCGTACCAATTGAAGACATGTGCGTAGTACGCAAGGGGGGTTATTCATTTATTCTTGCAAACAAACAAAAAAAAATATTCTTTTTTTTCGAAATGGAATTAAAGTTATTATTATTAAAGAGGGCTACTACACCACAGTTAATGCTACGGAAGCCTACTGACGGAGTCATAAACTGAAAAAGGACCTCTTTAGCTAATTTAGGTTTTTATGTCTTTCAAATGATATACACCGAGAGATTTATGCTATGAGAGATTCTGCTCGTTAGCTAATTCATAATACGACGAACTGACCTTTCTCAACACCTTAGCTGGGATGAAGACTGGTGCTAATTTGCTACTAAATCTTTTTGGGGCTGAACTCTGTGTAAAATTTCGAGCATGAACTGAGTCACCGACTTTTAGTTGTCTGCTTCTGCTACGCAAATTGTAATTACGAGCATTTGTTGCATGTGCTTTGTTCAGTTTTTCTGACATGTAAGCTATCGGTAGTTCTATGCCTTCGGAATTAGTTTGAGCTAACATATATACCTACTAAACTTGCATCACATAATAAAATAAACAGTCTCTTTAAATCGGGAGTGGTCAAAATAGGTGCTGAAGTTAATCTTCTTTTCAGTTCTGAGAAAGCGTAGTCTGCCTCTTCGTTCCAACTAAGAGATCGGCCTTTTTTTAAGAGTTCTGTTAATGGAAAGCTAATGGTGGCATAATTTTCAGTAAAACGTCGATACCAGCCAGTCAGTCCCAAAAATCTCCTTAATTGTTTTACTGTTGTTGGAGTCGGAAAGTCGTTTATTGCACAAATTTTTCCAGGATCGGTTTTCACTAATAAAGCCGAGGTATTTAATCTCCTGCATGCAGAACTTAGATTTAGCTACATTAATCGTAAGATTCGCCTTACGCAGTCTCAATGCTACCTCTTGTATTAAAGCAATATGCGATTCAAAATCTTCGGAAAGAATTAACAGGTCATCGAGGTAAACGAATACCCTTGTGCGCAAATAAGACGGTATGACACGATCCATAAGTCTACATAAAGTCTGCGGGGCGTTGCACAAACCAAAATGCGTCACTTTATATTGGTAAAGTGGCAGGTTAGGTATTGTGAAAGCGGTGTATTGACGTGAGCTTTCCTCTAACGGAATTTGCCAGAAGGCGTGCTTCATGTCCAGTCCAGTAATAAATCGAGCAGGTGGCAGCCTGCTAAGTATTCCATCAATATGGGGAAGAGGATACGCGTCCTTGCGAGTGCACTGATTCACTGCTCTAGAATCTAAGCATAATCGAACTTACAATACACAATTGGAGCTCCATGGGCTGTTACATTCTTCAATGATATCTAAATCTAACATTCTATCTATTTCCGTGAACATAAGCTTCTCAATGGCCGGTGAAATTGGCCAATGCCTTTGTTTAATGGGCCTAGTACTATCAACTTCAATCTTATGTTCAATGAGATGTGTGCGACCTAATCCTTCCTAGCAGGGTAATTTAGCAATTGCAAAATTAAGTTTTTGCTGCTGAGACTCAGACAAACAGTGCATTTTCACGGAATCTCCATGATCATTTCCTTCTTCTTCAATAATATCCGATACTATCAGTGGGTCTTCCTTCAATTTATTTATTAAACCAAATTTACGCCAAAAATCTATTCCAAGATATATGTCTTGTTTTAAATCAGGAATAATGAAGAAATCAAATGGTTTGGTAAGTTGTCGATACGTAATGTCGCTTGTCAATTTACCTTTAACAAAACATTCAGAATTGTTGGCCGTAATTATTTTGCCTGAACAATTACGTGTTTTAGGATGCTTTAAAAACTCTTTAGCTACCTTACTTCCTAAGCAACTAATTAATTATAGCGCCACAGTCGAAAAGAGCGGTGAAGGTCTGGCCTTCTATCTTTATTTCTGTGTACAATCAATTATCTGATCGGGAAAATATACTGGAAATCAATTTCTTGCGGTTATTTCTAACCTTCTTCCAAAAGAAGCGTAGTCTATGCGTAGATCGCTTAGACTTAATCATTGGTCGTATGCTGTCTACTTCACCAAAGATGCGATGACGAACGGTCTCATACTGAGCCAAACGTAGGTGAAGAGGACGAAATGGGCTTTTATCGACTGTTGTCGAAGTTGGTCATACATTTCCTTGTGAATCTGTTTCTTTCCTACAACAAGAGGTTCACATTCCTCTGTTTGGGAATATTTATCCTTCATTATTGGTCTGGATGCGACAACGAAGTGTTTATCGCCGCATCCGTCGGTCGGTTTTCCTGCGGGTTGCAATTACGACAACGCGGTTTAAAAACATTTACGGCTCCGCAACCATAGCAAAATACAGTACGCGGTTCTAGACAGATATCAAAACGGTGTCCAGGCTTCCGGCAGTTCCAACATGTAAGTTTATGTTGAAAAGCTTCCACCTCCTCCTGCATATAATTCTCGAAATTAGAGTCTAATTCAGCTTTCTTTGAACGATGTCTTATTCTTATTCGGTATGCTCTTCCTTTGTTTAACAATTTGCTCGTGGGTTCGTACTTCCTGTCTCAGATGAGATTAGGTAAAAATTCCTAGATGCATAAGTTCATAACGAATTGCCGACTTTGAATGTCTAATTAATAACTTGACTAAAGAATACTCTGAAAGTGGTGTGTTTAATATTCCTACTAGCCTTTTGACACTGAACTGGTAATCCTCAAAGGTTTCATTCTCGCCCTGGTGTCTGCTATTAATCAGTTTCCAGGTGTCCATATCGTTATCTACTTCATCAAACTTGTTTCTAAATTCTACACAAAATTTATTCCAATCGAAACTTGGGTGTGCTCGATGAAATTTACAAAACCAATCATTCGCTTTACCTGCGAACAGTAAATACAAATGATCACAAAGTACATGATACTCTTCATTCAAATTTTGTTCTGCTAATGAACGAACTCTGTATAGGAAATCCTCTGAATGCATTCCTTCTTTGGAACCATCAAATTTTATTCGCCAACTTTGCATAATGCTTGCTTCTTTTTCGGGTGACAATGTCGAATTTGCTCGCGACCCTCTATTTGAGTTCTGAGTCTGACTACTAAGACTTCTAGATGTTTGCGTGTGGTTATAGTGTTCCTCTTGTCTTGGTGCCGGGAGGCTGAACGCTGCAGAACGTTCTGGAATGGGGTTTGGTTCGTTGCGCTCAAGTCGAATAGAAGCCAATTTGTCGTCAATCAGCAAAGCTAAATGGTTTACTAACTGTTCCTGTTGTGCTTGGATAGCAGTTTGTATCAAAGTTGTGTAATCTGGAGGGGTACTTGGTCTTGGACTACTAGCTTGAGTAGGCGGTGGCCTATGTTGACATGAGGTGGTCGAAGATCTTGTGCCGATCCCTCTCCTTTGAATTGCTCCCTGATTACGAATAGGTTTGGTCTTGCCAGGTCGACCAGGTCTTGAACGAGTATTATAAGGGGTCAGGCTGAGTTGTGGGCTCGCCTGATTTACTAGCTTCTTGGAGTTCCGTTTCCAAGTCAATATTTGATCTTACAAGTTGTTTCATCTTACAAGGATGCTTGCAAGTGGGGCATAAATTCGATGTTTTTAAACACTCTGTAATACACCTATTGTGAAATCTGTGCCTACAAGGCGACGAAGCAATTGCTTCGTTTTCATTTAAAGTCAAAATGGGTCATTTTCTTGCAAAGCTCGCGCAATGCTCTCGTGACTGTGTCTAAGAGACATACTTAAATTTTTCTTTAATTCATTTAAATTATAAAAATTTGGAATCCGCCATCATTAACCAATCCTATTGCCGTTTACAAAGTTGATTCAATCTGCACAAAAAATAGATTTCTATTAAATTTAAAACAAAAATTCCTATTGCCGATTTGTCTGAATGACGATTTCCTTGACTGGTCATATACCGACATACGCCAGTCATATGCTATTCCTGGTTCAGGTTCTTTTCACTCTAAACAAAGTTAAGGTCTAAGAATGCCTATTTTATAATATTGTAACTTTTTAACGACTCCATTGGTCACTCAACCCGATATGACCGAGTTGCAACTGCAATTCCTAACGATAGCCTCAAACTACAAAGATCATAAAATTTGCGTTCCCGCCTAGTCATACAAAGATACGTCATACGATGCTGTTGCCGCCAATAGTTTCTTCTGGTCGACTAATCCGAAAATTCCCGAATTACTATCGCGATTCACACAAGCAATCTACAACGGGCACCATCGCCTTACGAGTCTGCATAACTAGCTTGAAAATAAAATTAATCTAAATAACTGAATATGAATGGATGATAATGAGCAATAATATTGTGGATACTTTGGTGGTGTACGTATCAGAATAGTAGTGGGGTTGTCCTACGTTTTATTCGGGCCTCATGATTCGGCTCCATTACTGTAGTGGTGTTCTAAATTATTCGGGTCCCATGTTTGGAATTTCTGTAGTAATGAATAATTTACAATTCGGGTCCCACGGTTGGCATTTCTGTAGTAACGAATAATTTAGAATTCGGGTCCCACCGTTGGGCGCCATTTCTGTAGTGATGTATATGTGCACGTGTAGTTGTTAGCTGCCTAATTTTTCTACCTTGCTAACGATAACACAAGTGTATGCTAAAGATCGGGGTCGTGCACTTCTAGCGTTGCTCTTGCTTAGCTCGTCGGATGAGGGGGTTCTTTCCTACTCTAGGCATTCGCACGGATCATACAGAAAAAATATAAGTGCACTGTCAGAAATTAAAAGGATGTAAAAAGCAAAATATTGGACCAGATCGGGATACTATTAATTGTGCGGACGACTTCTCTGCAGATTAGCTAAAGGTGTTGTTCGCTAACCCTTTCTGTACCCACCCTACCTTGGCAACCTATTGGGTTTGATTGATTGCCCCTTAACAGACTCTTAAATGATCTTAGACGATTTGTAACGGCAGCATAGTCATGGATTCAGGCGACGGTCTCCTTAATGAATTAGTTTACACAAACATGACGAAATTTCAAGTTACGGGTTTAATTCCAAACAAAAGGGTTTTCATGACTTAATATTCTAAGAAATTACAAAATAAAGATATGCAAAAAGATATAGCAAAATAAATTTAAATACTATAATTAGAGCAAATCTAGATTCAAAAATTCATAGTAATTCAAAAGAGATTTGGGTTATGTGGCCGCGTGTGCCAGTTGGCAATGAAACAAACATTTATATATGTATATACATGTGTGTGTTAACTCACGATTTATCCAACGGTGCGATCTCTGGGCCCATCGATGCTGCAGGGTTTTGCTGTATAATTTAGTTATTAGAAAAATGAAATGCAACAAAGCCAATCTCAACGCATTACATACCCATTAGGTTTCCTACTAAGGAAAACGTATCTTACTTAACCAAGTAGGGACTTAATCTTAATAATATTTAAAGTTTCGTTACGTTACTTAAACTAATAATTCATTTAAATTTTCTTTTAGATCAGCAAAATTTACGTTAATAAAAGAAGAAAAAAAAAGTATTAAAAGGTGTTGCCGTGGTGCAACAAGAAAAAGTAGGATCCAAACCAAAGGGCTGCTACTCCATACATTGCGTACAGATGAAACAAGAAAAGGTAGCAGAACTACTACTAAGTATGCATATGCACCAAAAAGAAATCGAATAGTAGTAGATCTCGCTCAAATTGGGTGTATAATGTTGGTATCTAATATATATTAGCCGGGGACTGCATCATTTCATCACCAGACTAATTTAGTCTGGCCCATGGCGATGATTAATGATGAAATGGAAGGGTTGATAAAATAAATCCGAGGCTCGCTGGTGTCTTGGTTATTGAAAGATGTCTCTTTTTGTTCCAACGAAGAAAATATCAGCGATTGGGCTGGGGTACACTCAACCAAATTGTCCCAAAGAAAATGAAAAATCCAAGGCTGCTTGAAAGCCAAAAGTTTCTTGGTCGACGCCACGCGACCGAAATATAAATTTCAACTGAAATATAGCGGGGTTTAAATTCTAATATTTTCACTAAATTTAATTTTATATCACCTTATTCTTCGAATATTCACTAATATTTTTATTCACTTTAGCCAAATATGTATATAACTGCCTTGTGCAGTACTGTACTTTTTTAACGATGATGTAATATGCACGTGTTTCACAAATATATATGTATATACATATATTTATGTGAATATTAATATTCACGTCTTTTCGCAATCAAAGTATCAAGTTAAATGAAAAAGCCTGTACCAAAAATTCTGTTTCTAAGCAAATGCAATGCATGCGAACGAATTCTAACGGATCTTTTCCATGCTCTCTTCTTTGCTTACGCTTTGCGTTCGCTGTGCGAAATGAGAGTAAGAACCGTACCAAGTGAAGACATGTGCGTAGTACTCAGGGGGGGTTATTCATTTATTTTTGCAAACAAACAAAAAAAAATATTCTTTCCGAAATGCAATTAAAATTATTATTATTAAAGAGGGCTACTACACCACAGTTAATGCTACGGAAGCCTACTGACGGAGTCATGAACTGAAAAAGGACCTCTTTAGCTAATTTAGGTGCTTATGTCTTTCAAATGATATACACCGAGAGACTTATTCTGCTCGTTAGCTAATTCATAATACGACGAACTGACCTTCCTCAACACCTTAGCTGGGATGAAGACTGGTGCTAATTTGCTACTAAATCTTTTTGGGGCTGAACTCTGTGTAAAATTTCGAGCATGAACTGTGTCACCGACTTTTAGTTGTCTGCTTCTGCTACGTAAATTGTAATTACGAGCATTTGTTGCATGTGCCTTGGCTATGTTATCCTTAGCTTTTTGCCGAGCTACCTGCAATGCATCGAATCTATTCAACGAGGTGTCTTCAGTCATTAAATTCAATTTCCGCAAAAGTTCATAGTCTTTACCATTATGAAGCATATGGATAGAAAGGAAAGGCTGCACTAATTTCTGTAAGATGATTATCCCAAGTGGTATGGTCGGTCCCTATGTATGCGCGAATTGCTGCTAGAACTGAGCGGTTAAGACGTTCACTTGCGTTCGCCTGAGGGGAATAAATAGCGGTGCATTGATGCGAGACTCCGAATCGAGTAAGAAATGACTTAAAGAATCCGGATTTGAATTGTGAACCATTGTCCGTCAGTATACATTCCGGTACGCCAAATGTATAAAATATACAATTTTCTAAATATTCGCAAATACCATTGGATGTAAACTTCTTAAGTGGATGGAGAAAATGAAATTTGGTGTTGTGATCGACGATGATCAATAATCCAATGTGCCCTTGCTTTGATCTAGGATACGGACCTAATAAGTCCATGTAAAGCTTTTGAAACGGTCTATCGGATGTCATGGGCTTTCCCATGGGAGGTCGAAGAATCTTGTTGCCGCTTTTTGTAGACCGACAAGTCGAACAACTGTCAATATATTTTTTTATTTAGGATGCCATGTTGGGCCTAAAGAAGTATCTCCTAATCTTATCACTAGTTTTGCCAATGCCACAATGTGCTGAGTTCAGGGGATTATGTGCTGTCTTTATTATGTCTTCGGTAAGACTGGATGGAATCCATAATTTCCAAGAATCGTTTTCCTGCGCTTCATTTCCGCTTGCGTGCTCTGTTCGCTTATAAACATATTTGCTGTCTACGCGCAAATCAGGCAATCTGGACTGGTTGTCTGTAATGCGTTTTGCCAGTTCACGATATTCATCTGATTCAAAATATTTAGACGACAAATCTATCATAGGCTTTATTTCCGAAAGTTCTGAAACTTCATCCCGTCGCGATAATGAGTCCGCTACAATGTTTTCAGAACCAGGACGATGAACGATTTCAAATGAGAAAGCTTGTAAGTTAATTGCCCATCTCGCTAATCTACCGGAAAGGTCTTTCTGTTTCATAAGCCATTTTAGAGAAGCGTGATCGGTAACTACTACAAAAGTTTGTCCCTCAATGTATGCTCTAAATTTCTTAATTCCTTTAATTACTGCCAAACATTCGAGTTCTGATATCGTATAGTTTCTTTGAGCTTTGTTCAGTTTTTCTGACATGTAAGCTATCGGTAGTTCTCTGCCTTCATAATTAGTTTGAGCTAACATACATCCTATACCTACTAAACTTGCATCACATAATAAAATAAACGGTTTCTTAAAATCGGGAGTGGTCAAAATAGGTGCTGAAGTTAATCTTCGTTTCAGTTCTGAGAAAGCGTAGTCTGTCTCATCGTTCCAACTAAGAGATCGGTTCTTTTTTAAGAGTTCCGTTAATGAACAGCTAATTGTGGCATAATTTTCAATAAAACGTCGATACCAGCCAGTCAGTCGATACCAGCCAGAATTAGCAGGTCATCGAGGTAAACGAATACTCTTGTGCGCAAATAAGACGGTATGACACGATCCATAAGTCTACATAAAGTCTGTGGGGCGTTTCACAAACCAAAAGGCATCACTTTATATTGGTAAAGTGGCCGGTTAGGTATTGTGAATGCGGTGTATTGACGTGAGCTTTCCTCTAACGGAATTTGCCAGAAGGCGTGCTTCATGTCCAGTCCAGTAATAAATCGAGCAGGTGGCAGCCTGCTAAGTATGCCATCAATATGGGGAAGAGGATACGCGTCCTTACGAGTGCACTGATTCACTGCTCTAGAATCTAAACATAATCGAACTTTATCGCCACGTCTCACCAATACACAATTGGAGCTCCATGGACTGTTACATTCTTTAATGATATCTAAGTCTAACATTCTATCTATTTCCGTGAACATTAACTTCTCAATGGCCGGCGAAATTGGCCAATGCCTTTGTTTAATGGGCCTAGTACTATCAACTTCAATCTTATGATCAATGAGATGTGTGCGACCTAATCCTTCTTTATCGTAGCAGGGTAATTTAGCAATTGCAAAATTAAGTTTTTGCTGCTGAGACTCAGACAAACGGTGCATTTTCACGGAATCTCCATGATCATTTCCTTTTTCTTCAATAATATCCGATACTATTAGTGGGTCTTCCTTCAATTTATCTATTAAGCCAAATTTACGCCAAAAATCTATTCCAAGATATATGTCTGGTTTTAAATCAGGAATAATAAAGAAATCAAGGGGTTTGGTGAGTTGTCGATACGTTATGTCACTTGTCAATTTACCTTTAACAAAACATTCAGAATTGTTGGCCGTAATTATTTTGCCTGAACAATTGCGTGTTTTAGGATGCTTTAAAAACTCTTTAGCTACCTTACTTCCTAAGCAACTAATATTAGCGCCACAGTCTAAAAGAGCAGTGAAGGTCTGGCCTTCTATCTTTATTGTGTGTACAATCGATTATCTGATCGGGAAAATATACTGGAAATCAATTTCTTGCGGTTATTTCTAACCTTCTTCCAAAAGAAGCGTAGTCTATGCGTAGAGCGCTTAGACTTAATCATTGGTCGTATGCTGTCTACTTCACCAAAGATGCGATGACGAACGGTCTCATACTGAGCCAAACGTAGGTGAGAGGACGAAATGGGCTTTTATCGACTGTTGTCGAAGTTGGTCATACATTTCCTTGTGAATCTGTTTCTTTCCTACAACAAGAGGTTCACATTCCTCTGTTTGGGAATATTTATCCTTCATTATTGGTCTGGATGCGACAACGAAGTGTTTATCGCCGCATCCGTCGGTCGGTTTTCCTGCGGGTTGCAATTACGACAACGCGGTTTAAAAACATTTACGGCTCCGCAACCATAGCAAAATACAGTACGCGGTTCTAGACAGATATCAAAACGGTGTCCAGGCTTCCGGCAGTTCCAACATGTAAGTTTATGTTGAAAAGCTTCCACCTCCTCCTGCATATAATTCTCGAAATTAGAGTCTAATTCAGCTTTCTTTGAACGATGTCTTATTCTTATTCGGTATGCTCTTCCTTTGTTTAACAATTTGCTCGTGGGTTCGTACTTCCTGTCTCAGATGAGATAAGGTAAAAATTCCTAGATGCATAAGTTCATAACGAATTGCCGACTTTGAATGTCTAATTAATAACTTGACTAAAGAATCCTCTGAAAGTGGTGTGTTTAATATTCCTACTAGCCTTTTGACACTGAACTGGTAATCCTCAAAGGTTTCATTCTTGCCCTGGTGTCTGCTATTAATCAGTTCCCAGGTGTCCATATCGTTATCTACTTCATCAAACTTGTTTCTAAATTCTACACAAAATTTATTCCAATCGAAACTTGGGTGTGCTCGATGAAATTTCCAAAACCAATCATTCGCTTTACCTGCGAACAGTAAATACAAATGATCACAAAGTACATGATACTCTTCATTCAAATTTTGTTCTGCTAATGAACGAACTCTGTATAGGAAATCCTCTGAATGCATTCCTTCTTTGGAACCATCAAATTTTATTCGCCAACTTTGCATAATGCTTGATTCTTTTTCGGGTGACAATGTCGAATTTGCTCGCGACCCTCTATTTGAGTTCTGAGTCTGACTACTAAGACTTCTAGATGTTTGCGTGTGGTTATAGTGTTCCTCTTGTCTTGGTGCCGGGAGGCTGAACGCTGCAGAACGTTCTGGAATGGGGTTTGGTTCGTTGCGCTCAAGTCGAATAGAAGCCAATTTGTCGTCAATCAGCAAAGCTAAATGGTTTACTAACTGTTCCTGTTGTGCTTGGATAGCAGTTTGTATCAAAGTTGTGTAATCTGGAGGGGTACTTGGTCTTGGACTACTAGCTTGAGTAGGCGGTGGCCTATGTTGACATGAGGTGGTCGAAGATCTTGTGCCGATCCCTCTCCTTTGAATTGCTCCCTGATTACGAATAGGTTTGGTCTTGCCAGGTCGACCAGGTCTTGAACGAGTATTATAAGGGGTCAGGCTGAGTTGTGGGCTCGCCTGATTTACTAGCTTCTTGGAGTTCCGTTTCCAAGTCAATATTTGATCTTACAAGTTGTTTCATCTTACAAGGATGCTTGCAAGTGGGGCATAAATTCCAAGTTTTTAAACACTCTGTAATACACCTATTGTGAAATCTGTGCTTACAAGGCGACGAAGCAATTGCTTCGTTTTCATTTAAAGTCAAAATGGGTCATTTTCTTGCAAAGCTCGCGCAATGCTCTCGTGACTGTGTCTAACAGACATACTTAAATTTTTCTTTAATCATTTAAATTATATAAATTTGGAATCCGCCATCATTATCCAATCCTATTGCCGTTTACAAAGTTGATTCGATCTGCACAAAAAATAGATTTCTATTAAATCTTAAACAAAAATTCCTGTTGTCGATTTGTCTGAATGACGATTTCCTAAACTGGTCATATACCGACATACGCCAGTCATATGCTATTCCTGGTTCAGGTTCTTTTCACTCTAAACAAAGTTAAGGTCTAAGAATGCCTATTTTATAATATTGTAACTTTTTAACGACTCCATTGGTCACTCAACCCGATATGACCGAGTTGCAACTGCAATTCCTAACGATAGCCTCAAACTACAAAGATCATAAAATTTGCGTTCCCGCCTAGTCATACAAAGATACGTCATACGATGCTGTTGCCGCCAATAGTTTCTTCTGGTCGACTAATCCGAAAATTCCCGAATTACTATCGCGATTCACACAAGCAATCTACAACGGGCACCATCGCCTTACGAGTCTGCATAACTAGCTTGAAAATAAAATTAATCTAAATAACTGAATATGAATGGATGATAATGAGCAATAATATTGTGGATACTTTGGTGGTGTACGTATCAGAATAGTAGTGGGGTTGTCCTACGTTTTATTCGGGCCTCATGATTCGGCTCCATTACTGTAGTGGTGTTCTAAATTATTCGGGTCCCATGTTTGGAATTTCTGTAGTAATGAATAATTTAGAATTCGAGCCCCACGTTGGGCGCCATTTCTATAGTGATGTACATGTGCACGTGTAGTTGTTAGCTGCCTAATTTTTCTAATCAATTAAACCCAATAGGTTGCCAAGGTAGGGTGGGTACAGAAAGGGTTAGCGAACAGCACCTTTAGCTAATCTGCAGAGAAGTCGTCCGCACAATTAATAGTATCCTGATCTGGTCCAATATTTTGCTTTTTACATCCTTTTAGTTTCTGATAGTGCACTTATATTTTTTGTGTATGATCCGTGCGTATGCCTAGAGTAGGAAAGAACCCCCTCTCATCCGACGAGCTAAGCAAGAGCAACGCTAGAAGTACACGTCCCCTATCTTTAGCATACACTTGTGTTATCGTTAGCAACGTAGAAAAATTAGGCAGCTAACAACTCTACACGTGCACATTTACATCACTATAAACGGCCCTTCGCAGATTCCGTCCACCGTTGCTGCCATCGAGCCACATGTTCGCCTCGTATTTCTTGCCGTATACTGGCTGGTGGTGTGGAGTGTAGCGCTCTGTACATCGCATCTGCTTCGTACACTAGAACGATTTGAGACAGACCAGCGATGACATGCGCAGTATCATCTGAAATTGTGCGGAACGCACTGCAAATTCTCATTACGCAGAGTCTAAAGACCGATTCCAGCCCTCGCCTATAGCTTTTCATCGGTAGCGCTAGGGCTAGTGCCCAAACAGTGGCAGCGTACAGGGAAATGGATTTTGTCACGCTAGTTAACAACAGCCTTCTCTCTTGTTTGGGGCCTCTTGTATTGAGCATGATCCTTGCCAGCGCGCGTGCAGAGCCTTCTGGCACGTATATTCCAAGTGCTCACGGAAGCAGAGTCGTGTATCCAGCATTACCCCTAGGTAATGATGGCCCTCTTAGATTTGATAGTTTTGCCACCAACTTCTATAGAGGCGGTCTCGACTTTCTTCCTCCTGCTAATTAAAACGGCTTCAGTCTTGTGGGCTGCCAATTCAAGACCTGCAACAGCCAGCCACCGGCCAATAGTTGCAATGGCGTTGTTGCATTTTTGTTCCGCAAAGCTCCTTTTCCGTTACCACCACCGCGATATCATCGGCAAAGCCGATTATGCCTGTGCCCGGATTTAAATTTAGTCTGAGGACTCCGTCGTACATGGAATTCCACAGGAGAGGGCCCAGGAATGAACCCTGTGGTACTCCAGCAGAAATGCTATATTCCTCCGAGCCGTCCACTGTCGAGTATCGGAGGCGCCTATTTGTAAAGTAGCTGTCCACTATGTGCAGCAGATTACCCTGAACGCCGAAAGACGCCAGACTGTCCATTATACGACTCCATTCAGCCGAATTGAATGCGTTTCTGATGTCGAGAGTCACCACCATGCAGTATTGTTTGGTTCCCCATTTCCATTGATTACCAGATATGGCGTCTATGGCTGTGTCCACAACTGTGCTTATCGCGTCTATCGTTGATCTTGCCTTTCTAAATCCGTATTGGTACTTTCGTACTTTCTCCAAAGAAAACAAAGATAGTCCACCTCCTTGCTCAATAGCCCTGTTGAGCCTACGCGCTATGAGCGATTCCAATATTTTACCTGCTTCGCCGGGGGGCTTGCCGGGTTTTGGTAGGAGTACCAGATTCTGCCTTTTCCATCTGGATGGAAAAGTTCCTTCTCTCAGGCATGCATTGTACATTTTTATGAACACATCAGGGTGCAGATTAACTGCCAGCCTTAAAGCTCTGTTCGGGATGCCGTCGGGGACAGGAGCTTTCTTATTATTTAGTTTGTTGACGATTTCCAGCAGTTCTGTTTTCGTGCACGCTGTTATTTTTATCTCACTGCTTCGAGTTGCCAGTGGTAGCTGGATCTGTTTTTGTGGGAAAAATGAACTGACGATTTGAATCAGACTCGCTGCATCAGATGGTATTTATGTTTTCCCGACATCACACAGTGGGCGAAACGGCTGATTTAGCAGCGATTAATTAATAACTTCTGCAAAAATTATGCTATTTTTGTACGGTTTTTTTTTTTGTAGATAAATTTATTACACATCAAAACTAATGAACAAAAATTGTTTCATTCAGTGAAAATATTTGTTTTTATTATTTGTTCCAAGTTAGTGTAAACCTGTTTTATTCTATGTCTGGTCGTTTTCGCTCAATTTTAAGAAATTTCGTTACACATTTTCAAAATTTTTTTTTTTGCTGTTACTTATAAAGGATATATACACATATAAAAAAAATTCAAATAAATTGGACATCTACATATATTATTAAAAAAGCTCATCGGAAATTTAACATTCTCTTGCATGTGTACTCATTTTCAGCAAGAGTTAAAAGAGTTTAAAAAAAACATGTTTCTTTCTTAAAACATACATTTATTTAATCATTCAATATAAAGTAAATATAATCAACTTCAAAAATATTTTATATACTTTTTTTTAATTTTTCAATTTTACTCCTAATCGGTATCTGATGTTGTGCAATCTGATAACTCTTCTTGTGCGTCTTTACTTAAATAAGACTAATAATGTCTTTATCTAAAAACTGATCTTTTTTAGAAAATTTATCTGTGGATTTTGCTAACATTGTAATAAGTGGGTCCGATGAAATAAAAAGTGTGTGAGCCAAGTCTTCCATTGTGTTACTGCGAGAATTTTTTCGTGTGTGGTTTAATCGAAACTTTCTCTGGTCTTTATTTCTGGCCTCAAGAGCTTCTTCTGACATCATACCTATCGGAAGGGCAAAGTGTTCTATAATTTCTGCACCGTGAATCAAAATTTTATGGACAGATGAAGGCATATAGAACCATGGGTACTTGTCTACAAATAATATTGCAGTTTGAAATGCATAATGTTTAAAGGCTTGTATATCAATTTCACATCCGGATGCTAGTGTTCGTAAGATTACACTAAATCGAGAATTTAAAAGATAGTTGACTCCAGTTATTTTGGCAGCTAATTTTGCATCATGAAAAAACTTTCTCGCTGTGTTGTCGTTATTTGTATTGCCTGAGCCACCTGGCTGGGGAATATCAACCAATATACCCATCTTCTTTCGCAAATTCTTTTGTATTTCCAGTTTTCTAATATTAACAGCTGATTTATCTGTACTTCGAACTTGCCAATTTGTAATTATCAGTCTATAGCTAATATGCAGAATGCAATCAAATGAACCGAATCCAAGCATGTAGACTGGATAAACCATATTCGTAGAGATTTTCTTTGCATGGTAAATTTTTAATATCACTGAGATCATTCATTGTTTTTGGAGTTGTACCACATATTCCACAAACTGAATATGACGATTCCGCAAGAACACCAAATACTTTTCCATCTATCATGGTCATATAAAATTGATGATGTACTTCAAAACTTTCTACAATAGTTGGCTGTATTGTTGTTATTTGGCTTTTGAAATTATTTACAACATCATTAACCAAATCTGGTGTTTCCTTTCGACAAAGCACTTTTATTACATTATTTTACATTATACGACTCCATTCAGCCGAATTGAATGCGTTTCTGATGTCGAGAGTCACCACCATGCAGTATTGTTTGGTTCCCCATTTCCATTG
Source organism: Drosophila willistoni (assembly GCF_018902025.1). NCBI lineage: Eukaryota > Metazoa > Arthropoda > Insecta > Diptera > Drosophilidae > Drosophila > Drosophila willistoni. Next base: position 178,562 of record NW_025814125.1, read on the forward strand.
ATTACCAGATATGGCGTCTATGGCTGTGTCCACAACTGTGCTTATCGCGTCTATCGTTGATCTTGCCTTTCTAAATCCGTATTGGTACTTTCGTACTTTCTCCAAAGAAAACAAAGATAGTCCACCTCCTTGCTCAATAGCCCTGTTGAGCCTACGCGCTATGAGCGATTCCAATATTTTACCTGCTTCGCCGGGGGGCTTGCCGGGTTTTGGTAGGAGTACCAGATTCTGCCTTTTCCATCTGGATGGAAAAGTTCCTTCTCTCAGGCATGCATTGTACATTTTTATGAACACATCAGGGTGCAGATTAACTGCCAGCCTTAAAGCTCTGTTCGGGATGCCGTCGGGGACAGGAGCTTTCTTATTATTTAGTTTGTTGGCTGCTGGCTAGTTGGCTGTATTGTTGTTATTTGGCTTTTGAAATTATTTACAACATCATTAACCAAATCTGGTGTTTCCTTTCGACAAAGCACTTTTAATGGCCTGCAATAACGAGTGGATGAAGGTTTCTCATTCTTCCAAACTTTTTCTGATCCACGAAGTATTTCCAATGGTACCAAGTACACCGAAAACATGTGCTGATCGATCATACAAGCGTTTAAATCATTAAAATTTTGGCGATAAGTTGAGTGGCCACTACTTCCATCACAGCCCCATTTATATGTGGTATTTAGCTTTTTCCCGGACGAGCCTCTCAAGCTGTGGAGATTCAACCTTCACCAAGTCGAAGAGATTTAATTCGCACACTGGGTTTTATTTTCATCAGCTTTATTGTACTTTATTATTATTAGATTATTAGCTTAGTAGTAAAATTATTAATTACTTCACAATGCTTCTCTTTATTTTTGATTTCACTGCTCACACTTCGAGACGCAACTTTACCGGCTCGCTCTATTCGACTGACTCTCTTCGGACTGACTGACCATTCCTCACCATCGTATATCGTTTTTAATCGATATTACATCGATACCCGATCACTCGAAATCACCTCTACCATACCGCGATCCTACATATATATAGCAGTTAGCTGGCAACCATTGTTATTCTCTATACTTGGAAAATCTTTATAATGTGCTTTATATATTCGGGATACTGATACAGTTACTTCTACACCAATAGGATAGCACAGTTTTTTTGCAGACCACAATACATCATACGTCGGAAAAATATATGCATTTCGGCTTTTGGTACCACGCTGCAAGTCCGTGTAAGCCTTCTTTGTGTAACCACCATCAATATATAAGGCTAAGGCTTCCTCTGGTGTGTAGTTAATTGGTTGTTTATCATCGGATTGAATGAACGATATTACTTTCTTGGGAAGTCTTTCATCTCTTCGCTTTCCACAATTGTACAAACTAGTACTTGCCGCAGAGACCAACTCATTGCTCGGAATTTCCTTGACAATGTCCGACAATTTTTTTTTTTTCTTTTTCCCTGACTATCTCCCCAACTGAGATTAGGTCGTCCAACATTTGAAATTTGGTCCACCAATACTAGATCGTCATCTAACCACTCTTGGTTGTTTACCTCAAAATTTTGGCAAATTCGGTGGTTCTCTTTCCATTTCCATGTCAATTTTTTTATGAAATTTTTAATTTTCATGGCAATATACGCGCATTGGCTTTTGTCGAATTTAGTTTTATCAATAATATTGGTGTATATGTACGTCTCTACCGCAAAAGTTTTTTTTGAAGCATCAGGCCCGTATGCCATATTGTAAAAAGTGCTCGCTTGCACACTGACATTGTTGCTAAAAAAATTATTTCTAAAATAATATGCGGATATATGCAGCTCATTGTGGACAATTTCACATCGTAATACACAGACTAATTTTTAAAAAAACATTGATACCTAATTTATACAAATTTTTTTTATACGCAATCAGAATTGGCGGGAAAGCTGATGGCAACAGCTGATGAAACATATGCTGACTTCAAAGCTTCACTGCTGTTCAAATATTGGTAGAAAATCGAATAGATTAATGTTTTTGGACTATTGAATATGTTAGTAATCGAATGCAAGAACAATTTTGGCGCCAAGTTTTATTTTAAATATGAATTAATCGGAGCTAAATTAGCCGTTTCGCCCACTGTGCATCAACGCATTTGACCACGGTCTGGTATGCCTTTCCCCAGGGATCGTGCTCGGCAGAATCACAAAGACGCAGGAAGCATTCTCTTGTGCTAGTTCTGATTGCATGCTTTAGATCAGGGCCCGGCACAAACAGAGCGCTGAAAAGATGTAGTTGTATGTGTGCGCTTGCTTGTGTGCGTAAGTTGCTTTACACTGCGCAAATTGCATGTGATGAAAGCAAGAAAAATTAGACATGCCATAGAAAACCCTTTCACACGAATTGAAGGGTCAATTACGACTAAATAGTGGAACGCGGATTCGCGAAAATCTTGACTTTTAGGTAGCGAGTTAACCCTTTTTACCTACTTTTGCTAAAAATAGATTTTTTGTCCCACTTCCCATTCTCTTTTTTTATCATATGCATTTCTAAACAACGACAAGCCAAGAAGGCTGCATGCTCTATTGACAATAGAAGAAATATGAACATTAAATGAAAGTTTTGGGTCAAACATCACGCCTAAGTCTTTGAACGATGGTACACAATCTAACAGAATAGACTTAACAGAGTAATGAGTTAGGAACGGAGAAAAGGTACAAGTCTCACTCGATATAAAGAATAACCGAGATAAAGGCTTAGATAGGGAATTCGAACACATTTTAAGGATGCAACTATGTATATTATCAGGACCGGGAACGAAGGAAGACGTCATAGATGACAAGCTAGAGACAATACAGTTTTCAGTAATACTAGGAAAAAACATACAATTTAAATGTGGGATTGAAAAGGGATAGGGTGTGGGTTCCGAAACAGTAGTAGAATAAGTCGACTGAAAGAATTTAGCAAACAGATCTGCAATATCTGAATCATTATTAGCAGTCTGGTCATTAAGTCTGAAGGTGGAGGGTAGTAGGAGTAGAAAGCATTATAGCGTCTTTTGGAATTAACAAAGTTATAAAATCTTATGGGGTTCTTATAAAATTCAACCTTACCGCGAACGATATACTTATTGTAGCATTGAGTGTTTAAAAGACAAGATTGAGATTTGGCTATACAGTAATTTGCATAGTCAAGACGCGAACCAGTTTTTTTAAATCTTTCAAAATATCTCGATTTAATGTTACGGAGATTAGAGAGCCTACGTGTGAACCAAACTGGCGCGCTGGCCACGGTAGAGACATTCACATAAGGAACGCATTTATCAATTAGAGAATTAAGAGCAGAGTAGAAAAACTTCACTGCACGATCTATATCGCAGCACTCAAATAGAAATGACCAATCAAAAGAGAAAATAAGGCTACTAAGAAGATTGAAATTTGTTTTACGAAAACATCTACGACGAGAATTTGCGATATTATTAAATGAATTAGTAACGGAATTGTAGGAAATAGTAAGTTCAATGGTAGGGTGATAGGGATCTTCAGGTTTCACTAGGGGCTGTGTTCGGGATACAGCGCTAACAGTGGGATCAGAAACAAAAACAAGATCAAGGATTCTTTTAGAAGAGTTAAGGAAAGAATTCAACTGATATAGCAGACATTCGAGTAGGCTATCAAGAAAAACATGTTGAGATGAAGGAATTAAGAAAAATAGATTATCATCAACAAGCCAAGAAATATTAGGCAAGTTGAAATCACCTACAACTATAAGGAAATCGCGATCTTTAAGACTATTAAAAATAGTTTGCAAGGCATCAGCATGATGCATATAGGTCGTTATATCAGAAGCTGGAGGAATATATGAACAAGAAATATATAAGCTAAAGTTGGAACATGTAATTTCGACGCAAATAAACTCAGCACCTAAGGGCAGATCAATCGGCACAACACTTGAACACAGATTCGAGTTAACAGCACTGAGTAATCCACCGCCACGACGACCAACACGATCAAGCCTATAAGAAATAAAGTTATTTGAAAGAATTTCATTATCCAAAACAGAGGAGTTAAGCCAAGTTTCAGAGAAAGCTAATATGTCAGCCGAAAAGGTTTAAGGAATAAGGTGATATAAAATCAATTTAGTGAAAATATTAGAATTTAAACCCCGTTATATTTCAGTTAAAATTTATATTTCGGTCGCGTGGCGTCGACCAAGCAACTTTTGGCTTTCAAGCAGCCTTGGATTTTTCATTTTCTTTGGGACAATTTGGTTGATTGTACCCCAGCCCAATCGTTGATATTTTCTTCGTTGGAACAAAAAAGAGACATCTTTCCATAACCAAGACACCAGCGATCCTCGGATTTATTTTATCAACCCTTCCATTTCATCAATAATCATCACCATGGGCCAGGCTAAAATAGTCTGGTGATGAAATGACGCTATTCCCCGGCTAATACCAACATTATACACCCAATTTGAGCGAGATCTACTACTTTTCGATTTCTTTTTGGTGCATATGCATACTTAGTAGTAGTTCTGCTACCTTTTCTTGTTTCATCTGTACGCAAAGTATGGCGTAGCAGCCCTTTGGTCTGGATACTACGTTTTTTTGTTGCACCACGGCAACACCTTTTCATACTTTTTCTCTCTTTGATTAACGTAAATTTTTGCTGAACTAAAAGAAAATTTAAATGAATTATTAGTTTAAGTAACGTAACGAAACTTTAAATATTATTACTAAAATTAAGTCCCTATTTGGTTAAGTAAAATACGTTTTCCTTAGTAGGAAACCTAATGGGTATGTAATGCGTTGAGATTGGCTTTGTTGCATTTCATTCTTCTAATAACTAAATTATACAGCAAAACCCTGCAGCATCGATGGGCCCAGAGATCGCACCGTTGGATAAATCGTTAGTTAACACACACATGTATATACATATACTTATAAATATTTGTTTCATTGCCAACTGGCACACGCGGCCGCATAACCCAAATCTCTTTTGAATTACTATGAATTTTTGAATCTAGATTTGCTCTAATTATAGTATTTAAATTTATTTTGCTATATCTTTTTACATATCTTTATTTTGTAATTTCTTAGAATATTAAGTCATGAAAACCCTTTTGTTTGGAATTAAACCCGTAACTTGAAATTTCGTCATGTTGTTGTAAACTAATTCATTGAGGAGTCCGTCGCCTGAATCCATGACTATGCTGCCGTTACAAATCGTCTAAGATCATTTAAGAGTCTGTTAAGGGGCAATCAATTAAACCCAACAGTTTGCCAAGGTAGGGTGGGTACAGAAAGTTTCTTATATAATCTGCAGAGAAGTCGTCTGCACAATTAATAGTATCCCGATCTGGTAATAGTATCCCCCCTTATCCGACGAGCTAAGCAAGAGCAACGCTAGAAGTGCACGACCCCGATCTTTAGCATACACTTGTGTTATCGTTAGCAACGTAGAAAAATTAGGCAGCTAATAACTACACGTGCACATGTACATCACTACAAAGTACACTAGCAAACCCGGCGAACCTCGTTTCGTCACCTGACTGCTTTTAATATTTCTTAACACTTCGTTTGGGATTTAAAAATGAAAAAAAAATTTTTGTTTTGATTTATATTTGAAAAGTAAAACGAAATTTTCATTTTAGCACCTTTGTAAACGACATTTTTTGTTTTTTGGTGAAAACATGAATTTTTTAGATTAAGGCCGCAACTAGTCAAGGATTGGTCCTGTGATTTGTTGATCGTCATGGCGAAGAAAACCCGAATCGGGATCCTTGAAATACGATTTTCCTCATCTTTAAATTTTTCTTTAAGTATTGATCATCAGTTTTCTTATCAACAAACGCTTTCCACTGCACCGTTTTGGTTGGTTTAAATTTCTAAGCATTAACCCTGCACATTCAAGGAGTTTAAAATACCTGTGTATTTCGCCGGTAAAATAGTCATTCGACCAACATTGAATATACACTTCTAAACGCAATTTACCTTGATTCAACCGAATAAAATTAAGGTACTACGTATTGTTTCGACATGTAAACGCAATATTGTTGAAGTAATAATTGTCAAAATTTTTACGAATCAGCAAACGGTATGCGTAGTATTTCATCGACCTAACCTTCTTGGTAGTTTCCTAACCTAAAACAAATTTGGTAACAATTGTATTTTAGAACACCTAATACGTTAACGGCATTGATCTTACCCTTTGTTACCCTTACAAATTTGATAAAAATTGTATTTTAGAACACCTAATACGTTAACGGCATTGATCTTACCATTCAATAAATTTTTCATTTTGATATTAAAGTTATATTCATCGTCACCTTGCCAGAACATCAGCGGGTATTGAAACGCGTCATATGAACGTCACCAACAATAAACATTTCCACTTCATCCATTGTTGGATCATTAAATGTGCGTTCATGTGTTCTAGCAGGTCTTTTATCTGCTCTGATCACAACTGCAGATCTTGTATCTTACAAACAATTTTTTTTTAACGTAAAAAAACATTGTATTTTGAAGTGTTCGCTAGAAAATGTCATATTTCTAGTATTTCGCCATAAAGTACGAAACACAATGGCACTGTTGGCGGGACCAATAATAACAATTTTACTTTACCACTAAGGCGGCACAAACCAGTTGTTTTACCAGCAAACTTCAATGAGCCACAATGCCACAAACTAATCGATGCAAGCTGTAGTCGATGGCGCAATCATAAAGAAAATCTGCTCGACTCAAATCTATTCTTGAACCATTTCTTCTTGCACTTTGAAGATTATTCCTATGCTCATCTGTACGATAGGCTCGACGATTTCTCGTTTCTAACCTAGCCGTTTCATAGGCTGTCCTCTGTGCTCTTGTATTTGAGAAGCACGAATTAATGCCCTTCCTCGTTGAATACTAAAGCGGCGCTCTTCTCGTATAATTTCTCCTTGTTCATCGGATAATCTGGAACGTGGCATAATGATTAGATTGCTAATTGGTTTGGTTTGATAATATGGGTTACTAAACACTGCACAAAACACAATATTCGAATTTCTATTATGTCACTACACAAAACACAATATTCGAATTTTTCCTTTAGTTTTCACATTGTATATTACAGAGCACTACAATGACATTAAAACAACAATTGACTGTATTTAAACTGACTGCTAGAAAACGTTTGTAACGGGAAAAAAATTGGCTGTTTTAAGGGGTTTTCCGACAAATATTTATTGTTTTTAAGATGTATTCTGCTATTCGGGAGGAAACAAGTCCGAAGGGATCAATAACCACGAAGATTGGTTCAGCAGATCTCGAGTTATAAGTGGTGTAACTAACACGAATAAAATAGAATAGAATAGAATACATTTTTACAAATATATTTCATGGGCAACATGAAAGAACAACTTGATCGACGCCTAGTTCTGCTTCATGAACATCATGCGTTGGTCAGGTTGTTTAAGAGTGCTTTGACTATAAAGTTGTCATCAAAGCAGATAAACGACCATCTGGAACACACGAACGCACATTTAATGCTCCAACAGTAGACGAAGTTGCTATCCTGATTGTTGGTGAATAATTGGAAAAACGCGATATTGTGCTTAAACGTCGCGATACTGGGCAACTACAACAAATATCTGAAACTCATCGATCATATGACGCATTGCAATACCCACTAATGTTTTGGCAAGGAGAAGATGGATATTATTTTAATATTAAATTGATAAATCCATTGAATGGTAAAGTATCAGTATCTTAATAATGGGTTATGTCTGTATTATTTGTCTTTGAAATGGTTAATTATCAAATATTTAATTTCAGGTAAAGAAACTGCAAAGAAAGTTAGCTCAATGAATTATTATGAATATCGTTTGATGATTCGTCAAAATGCTGACAACTATTTGCTGCGGTTTCGTCGATTGTTTCAGCAGTATTGCGTTGACATGTATGTAAAAATAGAAACGGAACGTTTAACATTTATTAGGTTGAACCAAGCCAAACTGAGTTCTGAGGACTACATCCATTAATATTGGTCGATTAACTATTCTGCCGGCGACGTACATTGGTAGCCCACGTCATATGCATGAATATGCACAAGATGCAATGACATATGTTCGTCATTACGGCCGGCCAGAGCTCTTTATTTATGTTCCCAACATATCGTGCTGCATGTGAAGAATTTATCTTATTAGAAAACGATACGCATTGGGATACGACAATCGCTGAAGCCATTATCTCTGCATCTCCAAGTCAGATACGCACATTATTCGCTATAATAATTTCGACATGTTTTCCATCAAACCCATGTAACCTGTGGCACAAATACAAGGATAGTAGAACTTGGCGAGATCCAACATAGCGGTTGCAGTTGCTTTTTCTGGAATAGCAGCCACATTGTTAGAAGGATACCGTACGGCTCATTCAGCATTCAAATTACCTTTAAATCTTCAAACTATTGAAGAACCAACGTGTAATATTGCAAAGCACTAAGCAATGGCCAAAGTTTTAGCGGCATCGAAAGTCATCATGTGGGACGAATGCACAATGGCGCATAAACGTGCATTAGAAGCACTTAACCGAACATTAAAATATTTACGCAATGACTCGAGATGTTTTGGAGGAGCATTGATTTCCAAGATCTACGGCTGCCGATGAAATAAACGCTTGCCTCAAATCGTCAAATCTATGAAGCTATGTGAAGAAACGATGAATCGAGCGGATTAATATCATTTCCAAATAATTTCTGTAATATTGTCGCATCAAAAGACGATCTTATCAACAATGTATATTCAAATATTATTTCTAACTACAAAAAATAATGAATGAGTTGAGTGAGCGAGCAATTTTAGCGGCTAAGAATAAAGATGTAGATGACCAGAACTACATAATTCAAAATAAGATCATTGGAACAGCATTGTTCCATTGTTCCATTGCATATTCATTCCAATCTATCGACTGCGTCACAAATGAAGCCACCAACTATTCTAGTGAATTTTTAAACTCTTTGGACGTGGCTCCGTAGTAATCATGCTTTGAAACATAAACCAACCAAAACTGTGCAACGGTACGCGTTTGGTGGTTAGTAAATTGATGAACAATGTAATTTACGCTACGATAATGATAGGAAAATTCAAAGGTGAGGAAGTTCTCATTCCCGATGATCCCAACCGATATGCCGTTTGAATTTAAAAGACTTCAATTTCCGATACGTCTTGCTTTTGCCATGACCATCAACAAATCACAAGGCCAATCCTTAAAAGTTTGTGGTTTAAATCTAGAACATTCATGTTTTTCCCATGGTCAATTTTATGTGGCATACTCACGGGTCAGATAATAAAACCAAAAATGTCGTGTATCACAAGGTACTTAAGTGAAGAGCAACCTATGTACTAAATACAGAAATAATAATGAATGATTAATGTAGTCATTTAATTTTTTTTGTATTTTTCCCCAAAAAAAAAACACAATCTGCTTATTTATTGTCATTGTTAAGGCGGAACAAAGTTCTCCGGATCTCTAGTTAATAAATAAATAAATATAGTAACGATCATTAAATCAGCGCTACATATATATACAGTGTGGGGTCTGTATCAGTTTATTAATCAATAAATAACTCCATAATATTACGTTATTTTCTAAAAAGGGAAGGTATAGTATATACATACCAAAAATCATTTATATATTATTTTATTTTTTTATTTATTTAATTATTTACGTCAACTAACCACCAGTCGACGAAAAAGCTTAAAATATAGATAACAAATTAATTAAAGAAGGTAGCTTAGCTTTATACACAACCAAACATCCCCGACCCGGTGGAGGTGTTTTATTTGCACAAGGTGCCAGCTATGCCCCGATTCACAGCCAGTGTGGTAAGGGATGAGTTGCAAGCAACCCAAGTCTAAAACATATTCAGCAGTTTCGTCGTAGATGATTGAAAAGTATAGCGCGAAGAGAAGTGGCAGAAAGATGAGGAGAGATAAGGTGAGAAAGGCTGTTAAAAGATTGGCAAAGAACACGAAAAGGTTCGTGAAGAGAGTAGTTAGTCAGACATCTACTAACGTGAATAAGAAAATATCAAAGAAGCTAACATCGGCTATGCCGAAGTTTATATACCCTTGCAGTCCTTGGTAAAAATAATTTTACATGTTCAAAATTTGTTTTCTGCAACTCAATTCATCAATATATAAACAAAACAATTTGACTCTCTATTTTACAATTATTTTACAATCACATATGTAAATTTCATAGCATACCCTGATTTTTTATGAAAATGTTTCTTCTAGTTCTTCGTGAGCTATATGATATAGTGGTCCGATCCTGATGGTTTTCATACTTTATTTTTCCCGGGTAATAAAAACACGGAAAAAAAATTTCAGCCCGATAGCTCTTAAGACGGCTGAGTAAAACGCATTCGCACAGACGGACGTACGGACAGACGGACAGACGGACATGGCTATATCAACTCAGCTTCTCATGCTGATTAAGAATATATATACTTTATGGGGTCAGTTTCTGCCGTTAGTTTTATTTTTAAATTTTAAGGCGTTAGTTTGTATTTCAGTAAGTGGTGGGTAATTGTGTCGATAGAAATAAACAGCTGAGCTTAGAAGTTCGATAGTTTTACTAGTGCAACCCTAGCGAAGTAGCATCATGCGCGATCGCATGCATTGGTCACACTCTTTTCTGACGAAGTTCCGCCCTGGCTACACGCCTAAACCACGCTGCTCCTCCAGAAAATATATATAAATTTAAATCTGAAATTTCCTTGGCCATCAAGCCAAATTATTAATTAAATATTAATCTGGAGCATATAGGACAACAATTATTGTGGAGTTTTGTGAATCTTATTATCGTAATTTAATTTTTTGTGGATATTTGAATCCTTGGAAGTTTCTAATAAGTTCTTTCGAAAACTTAGCCACAATCAAATTGAATGCTGAAAGCCTAAGCAAGGAATTTTATATTTGTATTCCGAGAATTTGCCAGGGATAATTTTTGAGACACCGTGGGCTCAAAAGCTGCACACCGTGAAGGGCACAGAGACATTTCGACAAAGTCGACCAGCTTGGAATAGCCGCCCGAATCGGATACGGGCAGAGAAAGTTTCTTCATTGCGGATTGGGAGTCCCTTAGATCGAATTTGTACCATAGGAATGCCAGACGCTTGATTTAACCTAACATTTTATTCCTAAGCATCATCCAGCGGCTACGAAGGCCTTCGACGGACCGGACGGATGGGTAAGTCCTAAGTTTTTGACATAAATCATGTTCGATCTGGTATTTCCCTGTTTGTATGCAAAAAGAGTGTTCAGTGTCAAATAATCTGCAAATAAGAAAAAACTCTCTCAAGTACAGTAAAGCTAAGAAAAAAAGATTAAAGAAAAAGAAAATTCACAATCAGTGTTGAAAAATTAAAACGATATTAAGAGTCGCCCTTGACTGTGTGAGCGAGCCTGCAGTTATTTATAATTAATTTCGTAATTTAAGTTGGAGACTTCCAAATTCCAATTGATCTTTTCATTTTTGAATATCTATAAGTTTATATATATCCACCTTACAAATAAGATTCCACAAAACAAAACCTATTATCCCTAATTTGGCTTTTGGATGCCTGAAATGATCCAATTATTTAATTTGATTACCGTATATTATAAGAATCATCATTTTAGTTTAGTCAACTTGGATTATGTTTCCGACCTATTGAAGTATTTAGGTATTCCGTAACCCTCGTAAATAAATATCATTTTGTAATGTTTGAGTAAAAGATATGTGATCTTCCTTGTAGCGAAATGTGAGCGGTGAGCTGAATTATATTGGGATTTTCCAGAATCTTGCGAAAGGAAAATCATTGGTTGGGAGGGTTTAGACGCGAAGCTATAATAACATCCTCATAGCTTCCCTATTTGTGCGATACTAATATACCCTTTTTCTCTATCCTTCTAGTTCATCTCTTTTGGTTTAATAATTGTGTAATATTCGTGCTCTAGGGACTTTGTTTTATTTTATGTACCAAACTTCTCGATACACTAAGCCCGTAGATGTGTTGGCTTTGGCCTAATTTGTGGTACTCTTGCCCATCATAACATCTGATGATTAGGGACTGCGAGAGAGACTACCAATATAGGCTGAACCTGACCTCTTTTTGGATCAAAGAAGATTCTTTGACTAAGAGGGGATGTACATGATCTGGATTCATTCCGGGTTGTGTACATTACAATGATTTACAATTTTTGCACAGAAGAAGATTCTGAAATTTTAAATTTTCCAAATGCTGCAACCCAGGTTGGTAATGGAAATAAGAATAATTGCAGCTCTATTGAGACACAAATTGAATTTTGAGCAAATTGCCTTAAAAAAGAGATAAATGAAGCGTACTACAGAAAAAAGTACTTTGAAATGTAAGAAAATTTAAGAAAAGAAAAACAAAAAGTCAAACTTTTCAATAAAAAGAATCGACATTTAAGAATTCTTTTGCAAACGGAAAAGGCATGAAATTAAATATCTGAAAGAAAAAAACTCAAACAAAAATATTTTTGAAATATAAAGAAGAAATGCCTATCAAAGAATTCAAACATGATTTTCATTATGCTACTGAAAAACCAGAGGGCCGGGGCTAACTTCGACCGCGTCAAAGATTGTATACCCTTGCAACATTTTTGGTAACTCTTTCCTAACCTATAGCAATCAAAGTGGAAAAACGTTTAAACTAAAAAGGCTAATGTTTCCGAAAGAACGGCCTACAATCTTAGCATAGGAAATAACGAAGATATTGATCAAAGTACCTGTTTTCCACCGATCGTTCCTATGGGATCTATATGGCACAGTCATTATATATTCCAGTCATTTGAAAGCAATCGCGTCAAAATTAACGAAGTTATTGACAAAAGTCACTGTTTTCGAAAGATCGTTCCTATGGAAGCTATATGATGTAGTCATCCGATCTTGATCAAATTTGGCATAGTTGTTTATATGTGTAATTAACTCACCAATATAAAATTTCACAATTAGCTTAGAAAAAAATGAAGTTATTAAGAAAAGTCACTGTTCGTGACTTTCTCATTTCTAAGGGAGCTATATGATATAGTGATCCGATCCGGCTGAATCCGAGATATACAACGCCTGCAGTATACAAGCCTACATGCAAAATTTCAGCTCCGTAGCTTCTGCGGTCTAGAAGGAGTTTGCGTTGATCCAGACGGACGGACGGACGGACGGACATGGCTATTTGAACTCGTCTCGTCGTGCTGATCAAGAATATATATACTTTATATCGTCGGAAATGCTTCCTTCTATGCGTTGCACACTTTTGACCAAAATTAATATACCCTTTTTGCAAGGGTATAACAAGCAATCGTGGATAGAAGATGAAAAAATAATTGCTCAAAACATTAATTATACCATACACCCAGGGTGAAATGGTATATTAAAGTCGCCAAAATGTATGTAACAGGCAGAAGGAATCTTCTCCGACCCCATAAAGTATATATATTTTTGATCAGGATCAACAACCGCGTCGATCTAGCCATGTCCGTCCATCCGTCCGTTTGTAGAGCCACCAAATTTGGTATGTAGATATGTAAATGTAATGTATGATATGTAAATAGATAGAGTTAATCGGAATTTTGGCCACGCCCCCTTATGCCCCCAGAATTTACACAAAACTGTTTTTCTGAAAAGTATAACAGATAGAGACATCAAATTTGGTTTGTATACTCGTTTAGTTAGCGCGTAGAAAATAATTGTTCCAACTTTTTGCCACGACCCCTTCCGCACCCGAAATTCACATAAAACTGATTTTCTTAAAAACTATCAAAGCTAACGACATTAAATTTGGTATGTAAGCTACCTTAATAGAGGCGCAGATATCGACTTTATAAAAATTTTGCCACGCCCATTTCCGCCCCCGCAAATTAAACAAAACTGATTTTCTCGAAAACTAACAGAGTTAAAGTCACCAAATTTAGTATGTGTACTGGCTTAGTATGCGCGCACTTACTCCTCCACAATTTATAAAAAACCGATTGCCTCTTGCAATTTTTTGACCATCGGAATAAAATTTGGCCGACTAATTAATCTTATCTATTTCTACCAAACTACCAAATTTTATTGAAATCGGACTCGTGCAAAATATGCGTATAAATGTATTTTGCTACGCGATCCATAAGGGCAGAATTGGTATGTTTGTAGAGTGAGCGAGATGGCATATGGTTATGAGGCATGTTAAAACAATTTAATAGATATACATTTTGTTTTCGAAATTTTAAATATTTATTTCACCTGGTGTATGGTATACCCAAGTCGACGAGTCGACTTACTTACTTCATTTTTATTCTTCGAAGGCCTACATGAATGAGATTGGATAAGTGGAAGGATTTGTGGATGATGGCTACGAAAAAACTGACGCTTTATGTAAGCAAATATGTGTTTTCATGGTGAGGGGCTATATGCCAACTGCTCATAAGTTAACACAATTAATAGATTCAAATATATGGCATATATGATGTCCCCCACCTCACAAAATCCATTAGAAACATTCTAATGCGAGATTCTATTGAGACTCCTGATGGTACAGTCTCCTGGCATGTAGTGGTGAGATTGCTTGAAATTGAAACGAGCAACACTTCTACAAGAATGTGCCCACAATTAACAAGGAAACACATATTTCAAAATTCTTTCGAAAAGATGAAGGTTAAATATGCAACGCAGGATTTAGCCAAACAGTATCATCCGCCATTAAAACATTGATTCCACGTGGCAAATTTATTGACTGCGAAGATGTGGCAATCGCTACATCTAAATTTATAGAAAAAGTGAATAGGTTGTTTGATTGCTTGAATAGCAGTAATATTTATGATAGAAATCCGAATAAATCAGCGATCCAGAAAGACAGTGACAACGAACAATACATAATAGAAATGAGAGACTATTTTAAGAAGTGTCTATATCGCAGAAAAGTTTATTGTTTAGATGGAATAGTTCTATCAATAAACACCATACTAATGCTTACAAGCGATATTTGGAATGAAGGGCACGGAGTATTCTTTTTAATGTTGACACGTCTAAACCAAGATGCGCTAGAACATGTATTTTACCTAATAAGAAGTCGGGGTGGCACAAACATGTATTTTACCTAATAAGAAGTAGGGGTGGCACAAACAATAATCCTATGTTATTCGAATTCAATGCAATAATATCAAAAATGTTGTCAATGAAATTAATAACTTTAAAAACGACAACAGGTAATTGCGAGCCAGATGAAGATATGCTAATAAATGTTATTGAAGAAACAAAGCATGAACTGGCAATTGAAAACGTAAATGACCAAGATCAGGTGTATTACGAAGATTTTAACATAATCTTAGATGAAAATATGAAGGATGAAGTAACCGAGGCTGATAAAGAACAGCCAACTGAAATCAGTATAGCCACTGAGAATTCATTGAAATATTTCGTAGGATTTGTTATGCATAATTATTACATAACTATACTCTTTTTATTCGAGCAGCCACGAAGAACACAACCGGTCGACACAGCTTGACGCTATAGAACTCTTTTCTCAATGATATCGATGGTTTGTCATCGATATCGTTGATAACCTTTAAATTATGCACCTCTGAACTGGTTCAATACAATCGACCGCTTCTCGTCTCTCGACCCATTCCCACATTCGGCCGGACTGACTTATCATTCGCCTCGAATGTTGAATCGTCTGATGAATTCACTTGACCATTCCACGACTTCATATACTCTGTGACAGTTGAGGTTTTCCCAGGACCTTCGTGATCTCCTACCTTTTCCACGTCATATTCTTTCACCACCCTATATGGTCCATGTTATAACCTTTACGATTTTCCTCTTGGATTCTCTCCATATTATGCTGAGCTTCCAGCTCTTCTATGGCTTCCTCTTCCAAAAATTCTTGTAACTCAGGGAAACTATTAGTCCTCATCTCAACCCCGGTTAATAATTTTTCTACTGTTGAGTCCACAATACCTTTATCAACGAAAGATAAACGCCTCGGCCGTTCGTATACTGGGCATTCGTCACTTAATAATATTTTCATTTCGACTGGACTCTTCTTTGACGGTTGTGGTACATACATAACTGTGAATAAGCTGCTTGACTTCTTTGACGTCCGATTTAGTTATATGGCACAAATCTAATTCACTCTTTTCTTCTTCAGCTAATAAAAACAAACTCTCAAATTCCTGTAACATACCCTTCGGAGTTTTCACTTCATTGTGTACAGTTTCTTTCGCTTCTGTGTTTGGCATCACTTCTTCTTCTTTAGGCTTAAAAGTAGCATTACCCTTTGTGATAACCATATCAGCTAATTCTAAAATGTTGTTTCCAATCACTACTTCATAGTCAATATCCTCTTTTCTGTAAACATGGAACGTTAAGGGCCATTGAACACCATCAATAGTAACCTGCGCTTTAAAACTACCTATAGTAACTAACTCACTTTTACAAACTCCCAATATACGGTTTCGTTCATCGCTTAATTCTACACCATGAAGTTTTCTGATAATATCATCTCTTATTAAACATAGGTCACATCCTGTATCTATGAGTATCTATGAGTGCCGACAGCTCAACGTTTTCACATGATATTGTTTTGAAAATAGCTTTTCCTTTTACACTGATTTCCTTTCACATTGTACTTTCGGGCATACTGATGCTTTACGCCCTATCTGATCGCATTTAAAGCACTTAATCTTCGGACACTCACTCATCAAATGAGATACTTCGCCACACTTAAAGCATTTTCTCGGTTGTTTAGATATTTCCGCTTTTCTATCATACTTCTCATTATGATTTCTGTTTCTATTTACCAGTTGATGGCGACCAAAGTAAACCTTTTGGTAAATTGTAATCTGTTCCTTCAGCTGAATGACTGTCTTTGCCTGATACAAGTTACTTTTGTTAGCTTTTGAATCAGGTATTCCTTCTATGAAATATTCTATAAGACTAGCTTCATCTAAGTTTATGGAACTGCCTATTTACCTTAGACTATACGGGTACTCACGAAAATCTTAATTTGGGCGTTTACGTCTATTTCGCAACAATTTATGTACTTCAATTACTGATACTTCTGAGCCGAACTCGCTTAACAAATTCTTTTTAATGATATCCAATCAGTCACTCCTCGCTCACTACGCACAAAAACTTTTGCTGCACCTTTTAATAATTGCTTCTCATAGATAAATTTCTGTAAAGAGTTCCATTGAACTGCTTCTGCATTATCTTCAAAATTCCGTAACCAATTTTCTATAGACGGTTGACCTGTCCCACTGATCGAAGAAAGAGAATCCTCAATGTCGCGCAAAGTAAAATTATTTCTAACTGCAATTGGTGCCGTAGACTGAAATGATCCCGCATCATCACTTTCGGATTCAACCTCGACTTCGTCAGCCACCAAACTGAAATGTTCGAGAAGACGATCTTGCAACGATTGCTTTCTACCAGTTATTGCCAAATTCAAACTGGCCAACTTAGCTTTGAGCTCATTTACATTTAAACTTAATACTTCGGCCATTGAACACCATCAATAGTAACCTGCGCTTTAAAACTACCTATAGTAATTAACTCACTTTTACACACTCCCAATAAACGGTTTCGTTCATCGCTTAATTCTACACCATGAAGTTTTCTGATAATATCATCTCTTATTAAACATAGGTCACATCCTGTATCTATGAGTATCTATGAGTGCCGACAGCTCAACGTTTTCACATGATATTGTTTTGAAAATAGCTTTTCCTTTTACACTGATTTCCTTTCACATTGTACTTTCGGGCATACTGATGCTTTACGCCCTATCTGATCGCATTTAAAGCACTTAATCTTCGGACACTCACTCATCAAATGAGATACTTCGCCACACTTAAAGCATTTTCTCGGTGGTTTAGATATTTCCGCTTTTCTATCATACTTCTCATTATGATTTCTGTTTCTATTTACCAGTTGATGGCGACCAAAGTAAACCTTTTGGTAAATTGTAATCTGTTCCTTCAGCTGAATGACTGTCTTTGCCTGATACAAGTTACTTTTGTTAGCTTTTGAATCAGGTATTCCTTCTATGAAATATTCTATAAGACTAGCTTCATCTAAGTTTATGGAACTGCCTATTTACCTTAGACTATACGGGTACTCACGAAAATCTTAATTTGGGCGTTTACGTCTATTTCGCAACAATTTATGTACTTCAATTACTGATACTTCTGAGCCGAACTCGCTTAACAAAATTCTTTTTAATGATATCCAATCAGTCACTCCTCGCTCACTACGCACAAAAACTTTTGCTGCACCTTTTAATAATTGCTTCTCATAGATAAATTTCTGTAAAGAGTTCCATTTAACTGCTTCTGCATTATCTTCAAAATTCCGTAACCAATTTTCTATAGACGGTTGACCTGACCCACTGAACGAAGAAAGAGAATCCTCAATGTCGCGCAAAGTAAAATTATTTCTAACTGCAATTGGTGCCGTAGACTGAAATGATCCCGCATCATCACTTTCGGATTCAACCTCGACTTCGTCAGCCACCAAACTGAAATGTTCGAGAAGACGATCTTGCAACGATTGCTTTCTACCAGTTATTGCCAAATTCAAACTGGCCAACTTAGCTTTGAGCTCATTTACATTTAAACTTAATACTTCGTCTCTATTCGCAGTGACGCCACCAATCTTGTGAGTCAATGCTTTCTTGCTCTTGCCGCCAATGCCGATGTCTCCCTCTTGTACAAATTTTTCGCAGTGACGCCGCCAAACTTGTGCGTCTAATGCTTTCTCGCTCTTGCCGCCAATTGTTGTAGCTTCTCTTGCCGCCAATTTTGACAAGCTTCGCTTGCCACCAATTCTCAAGAATTTCCCACTCTAGGTCATTTGCCACATAAATCTACCATCTCAGTGAATAGTTCCCACCACGATACTCCAACACATTTACAAAAATTACGCTATGCCAGCCTCATTGCCAAGTAAATTTTCGCAAAATTTCAACGATCGTCAATCTCTTTGCGCTTTCTACCTCTTTGCCACGCAAACTTCAGGGTTCTCTCTATTCTGTTCGCACCTCCACACTTTTCATTCTCACTACAAGCATTCATCAATTGGGGTGGTTTTTTTTACCGCTCTTTGTACATTAAGGTTAAATCAAACACATATTTTTTTTCGAACTTTTTCTGTCCTTGGCGACTCAATTTTAATGAATTTTTCGCTTCGAACGTTTTTTATACCCTTGCAAACAGGGTATATTAATTTTGGTCAAAAGTGTGCAACGCATAGAAGGAAGCATCTCCGACCATATAAAGTATATATATTCTTGATCAGCACGACGAGACGAGTTCAAATGGCCATGTCCGTCCGTCCGTCCGTCGTTTATTACACATATGAACGACTATGCCAAATTTGATCAAGATCGGGTGACTATATCATATAGCTCCCATAGGAACGATCTTTCGAAAACAGTGACTTTTGTGAATAACTTCGTTACTTTTAACGCAATTGCTTTCAAATTAAATATTTTTTAGTTTAATATATCTGTTATTGACTGTGCCGAATTTGATAAAGATCGGGTGACTATATCATATAGCTCCCATAGGAACGATCGGTGGAAAACAGTGACTTTGATCAATATCTTCGTTATTTCTTATGCTAAGATTGTAGGCCGTTCTTTCGGAAACTTTAGCCTTTTTAGAAAAAACGTTTTTCCATTTTGATGGCTATAGGTAAGGAAAGAGTTACCAAAAAAGTTGCAAGGGTATACAAACTTTGAC
Source organism: Drosophila willistoni (assembly GCF_018902025.1). Lineage (NCBI taxonomy): Eukaryota > Metazoa > Arthropoda > Insecta > Diptera > Drosophilidae > Drosophila > Drosophila willistoni. The sequence goes on from NW_025814125.1 coordinate 198,285, forward strand.
GCGGTCGAAGTTAGCCCCGGCCCTAAATATAATTAAAAAAGTAAATATATTGAAAAATATGAAAGAAACTAACTTCGGCTATGCCGAACTTTATATACCTTTGCAGTATGCTTGGCAATAATATTTTTTCTTTTTGAAATTTCTTGCCCTGCAACTCTATTCATCAATTCGCAAACAAAATATTATTTCTCTTTTAACTACAATTTTTTCTTCTTCTTCCATTATTCCCTAAGCAAAGCACGGCACGCATACACATACAGTTCATGTAGCGTTGCGTCTGTGTGAGTGTGCGTGTGCTCTGTTGATTTGATGATGACGTAGTAGGCAGCAAGCAGCGCTGCCGGCAGCGTTTAAACCGATTTATATAGACTGTAACTTGTGTTTTATTTATACGATCAGATTCAAATTTTGGGATCTGAGATTTTATTCAATACTATCATATTGGTAAATTTCATGGGGATACGTCAATTTTTGCGAAAATGTTTCTTCTAGAGCTATATGATATAGTTCCCGATCCTAAAGATTTTCATATTTTATCTTACCCTGGTATTATAAAACCCAAAAAAAAATTTCTTCCCGATAGCTCTTAAGACGGCTGAGTAAAACGCATACGCACAGACGGACAGACGGACATGGCTATATCGATTCAGCTTCTCATGCTGATCAAGAATTTATATACTTTTACACTCGTACACACTCGTTTTTATACCCTTGCAGAGGGTATTATAAAATTGGTCAGATGTTTCTAACGCACAGAAGGAGACGTTTCCGACCCCATAAAGTATATAAATTCTTGATTAGCATGAGAAGCTGAATCGATATAGCCATGTCCGTCTGTCCGTCTGTGCGTATGCGTTTTACTCAGCCGTCTTAAGAGCTATCGGGAAGAAATTTTTTTTGGGTTTTATAATACCAGGGTAAGATAAAATATGAAAATCTTTAGGATCGGGAACTATATCATATAGCTCTAGAAGACATATGCAAAACGAGAACACACCCTTCAGTACCAAATTGTCTCCGTTAACAATGTTGCCCAGTTGTTGCCGAACGAACAAATTTCGTTATCGAAACCAACCAATCGGCTGCCGAAAAAGAACTTAGGAAAAAAAACTTTCTCAATCGATAGAATAATTTTTGTTACGATGATTTTTGTATACCCTATTTACCTATGAATGAAAATAAACGTGAAAGCACTTAAATTCTTTATATACAAAAAATTTATGTTCTAAGATAATTCATTTTTTAATTACACATTGATTATTTAATCAATGAATTGGTACATTTTATAGATACAATTCCATTGCCGGTTGTTCCTATTTATACTCTGCGTTTTCGGCACGCCACAAACCGGAAAACGGAAAGCAACATCCGACATTGTTGCTAAGCAGAATTTTCGTAAATCTGTGATTTGTTGTTGTTGTTTCCCTTTCGGATTTCTGCGCGCGTCGCTTGCCTTTTTCGTTTCTCTGTGCAGCTTAGCTTATTGTGAAAAATTCTAATTAAGTGTTTTTAACATAAAATAAAGGTAAGTGTTATTTAAATATACATACATATATATAAAAATAGTGATTTTGTTGGCGAAATTTGTTTTTCTATATTTTTTAGTTTTTTTTTTCAAATATGTACAACACTATGTGTTTATAGTTTTGTGTACATATATAAAAAAAATAACAAAATTAAATAGTGTAATTCATAATTGCATAAAAATAAAGAGTAATAATTGCAAAAAGGAAAACTAAAAACATTCAGAAAAAATACGAAAGTGGAATGTTCCAGAACATGAAAGGAAAAAAAAACAAATTTTTCCAACAAAATTAATCACATAGACGTAGCAGGTTCGATCCCGGGCCGTGGCCATGCAATAAATTCTTTTTTTTTTGTTTTCATAATAAATTAATTTTTTTCTCGTGCCTGAAGTTGACGAGAACCTTGTCCAACCCACGGCCGAAACTTTTTTTTTCCGTTTTTAATAATCATTATTTAATATTTTTATAATAATATTGCGTTTGCTATACTCACACGCAGAATATTTGAAATATTTGATCTGTGCTGTCTTTATTTCATAGGAATTTTAGGTACGTTACGGCGGTCGCAGAGCAATAATAATTGTTGCGTTGGTCAAGGCTGCTTTTATTTCATAGGAATTTAGAAGCGTCGCGGCGGTCGCAGATCAACTAGAATTATTGAATTTGTTCGGCACATGCAGAACAACTGAAAAATTATATTTGCTGAGATTCGGAGAAATGTCTCATCATCCAATACACAAATTCTTGGCATCGATTCCAATATGTTTATTGTGTAACCATCCACTTTAATTTTTCGGTGGGCATTTACAAGAAAAAAAACTTTTAGATTTTTTTTGCATTTACTTTATTTTTTATTCACTTTATGGGCAAGAGAAAAAAAAAATGTATTATTTAAAGACGCGACGGAAGACGGTCCCTGCTCGGTCCCCAGTTAACTTCCTCTTATTTGAGGAGGTCACCTTGCAGTAGCAAGGATTTGATTTCCGTCCCCCAACGGCACGCACACCACCCAATCATCAAGACTTTGGTTCGATCACACGTTATAATGGTTTATTTCAACTTGTAATCTCTCTCGGATGTTCTCCACCCAGCCACCTCCGGCTTCGTTCTTCTGGCCCGTTCTGCCCACACTCCAGCTGCTGCTGATGTTGGCGCTGCTGCTGCTGCCGCTGATGCTGCTGCCACTGCGGCTGATGCTGCTGATGCTGAAGCTGTTGCTGCTGATGCTGCTGCGGCTGATGCTGCTGCAGCCGCTAATGCTGTTGCTGTTGTTAACTTGTATGTATGATCATCATATATAAATCATAAATCGTTCTGGGAACAGGAAAGAGTCGATGCCACGTCTTTTTTCCTGGGTCTCGTTCCCCAATTTAGTGACCAGGGTTGGTAACTCGTGCCGATCCTGGACTCCAACTCGCGTCTCTGCTTCATAGCGAGAGCAGTGAAAAGCCATGTGCGTCCTCGACGATGCCGGCTCCGCACCACGTGCATTCGTCGGATGCCTCGTGCCCGAAACGCTTTAGATAAGCTCTGAAGCAGCAATGGCCGCTCAGAATTTGCGTCAGGTAAAACATAAGTTGCCCGTGACTATCTGCCTATCCACTGCTGTAGGTCTGGGATAAGGCAGTAAGTCCATCGAGCCGTATTTCTTGCCGTATACTGGCTAAGGGCGATCGCTCAACCACCGGTGGTGTGGAGTGTAACGCTCTGTACATCGCGTCTGCTTCGTACACTAGAACGATTGGAGACAGACCAGCCATGACATGCGCAGTATCGTCTGAAATTGTGCAGAACGCACTGCAAATTCTCATTGCGCAGAGTCTAAGGACCGATTCCAGCCCTCGCCTATAGCTTTTCATCCGTAGCGCTAGGGCTAATTCCCAAACAGGGCAGCGTACAGGGAAATGGATTTTGTCACGCTAGTTAACAACAGCCTTCTCTCTTGTTTGGGGCCTCTTGTATTGAGCATGATCCTTGCCAGGTATTTGATGGCCCTCTTAGATGTGATAGTTTTGCCACCAACTTCTATAGAGGCGGTCTCGACTTTCTTCCTCCTGCTAATTAAAACGGCTTCAGTCTTGTGGGCTGCCAATTCAAGACCTGCAACAGCCAGCCACCGGCCAATAGTTGCAATGGCGTTGTTGCATTTTTGTTCCGCAAAGCTCCTTTTCCGTTACCACCACCGCGATATCATCGGCAAAGCCGATTATGCGTGTGCCCGGATTTAAATTTAGTCTGAGGACTCCGTCGTACATGGAATTCCACAGGAGAGGGCCCAGGAATGAACCCTGTGGTACTCCAGCAGAAATGCTATATTCCTCCGAGCCGTCCACTGTCGAGTATCGGAGGCGCCTATTTGTAAAGTAGCTGTCCACTATGTGCAGCAGATTACCCTGAACGCCGAAAGACGCCAGACTGTCCATTATACGACTCCATTCAGCCGAATTGAATGCGTTTCTGATGTCGAGAGTCACCACCATGCAGTATTGTTTGGTTCCCCATTTCCATTGATTACCAGATATGGCGTCTATGGCTGTGTCCACAACTGTGCTTATCGCGTCTATCGTTGATCTTGCCTTTCTAAATCCGTATTGGTACTTTCGTACTTTCTCCAAAGAAAACAAAGATAGTCCACCTCCTTGCTCAATAGCCCTGTTGAGCCTACGCGCTATGAGCGATTCCAATATTTTACCTGCTTCGCCGGGGGCTTGCCGGGTTTTGGTAGGAGTACCAGATTCTGCCTTTTCCATCTGGATGGAAAAGTTCCTTCTCTCAGGCATGCATTGTACATTTTTATGAACACATCAGGGTGCAGATTAACTGCCAGCCTTAAAGCTCTGTTCGGGATGCCGTCGGGACAGGAGCTTTCTTATTATTTAGTTTGTTGACGATTTCCAACAGTTCTGTTTTCGTGCACGCTGTTATTTTTATCTCACTGCTTCGAGTTGCCAGTGGTAGCTGAATCTGTTTTTGTGGGAAAAATGAACTGACGATTTGAATCAGACTCGCTGCATCAGATGGTATTTATGTTTTCCCGACATCACACAGTGGGCGAAACGGCTGATTTAGCAGCGATTAATTAATAACTTCTGCAAAAATTATGCTATTTTTGTACGGTTTTTTTTTGTAGATAAATTTATTACACATCAAAACTAATGAACAAAAATTGTTTCATTCAGTGAAAATATTTGTTTTTATTATTTGTTCCAAGTTAGTGTAAACCTGTTTTATTCTATGTCTGGTCGTTTTCGCTCAATTTTAAGAAATTTCGTTACACATTTTCAAAATTTTTTTTTTTGTTGTTACTTATAAAGGATATATACACATATAAAAAAAAATTCAAATAAATTGGACATCTACATATATTATTAAAAAAGCTCATCGGAAATTTAACATTCTCTTGCATGTGTACTCATTTTCAGCAAGAGTTAAAGAGTTTAAAAAAAACATGTTTCTTTCTTAAAACATACATTTATTTAATCATTCAATATAAAGTAAATATAATCAACTTCAAAAATATTTTATATACTTTTTTTTAATTTTTCAATTTTACTCCTAATCGGTATCTGATGTTGTGCAATCTGATAACTCTTCTTGTGCGTCTTTACTTAAATAAGACTAATAATGTCTTTATCTAAAAACTGATCTTTTTTAGAAAATTTATCTGTGGATTTTGCTAACATTGTAATAAATGGGTCCGATGAAATAAAAAGTGTGTGAGCCAAGTCTTCCATTGTGTTACTGCGAGAATTTTTTCGTGTGTGGTTTAATCGAAACTTTCTCTGGTCTTTATTTCTGGCCTCAAGAGCTTCTTCTGACATCATACCTATCGGAAGGGCAAAGTGTTCTATAATTTCTGCACCGTGAATCAAAATTTTATGGACAGATGAAGGCATATAGAACCATGGGTACTTGTCTACAAATAATATTGCAGTTTGAAATGCATAATGTTTAAAGGCTTGTGTATCAATTTCACATCCGGATGCTAGTGTTCGTAAGATTACACTAAATCGAGAATTTAAAAGATAGTTGTCTCCAGTTATTTTGGCAGCTAATTTTGCATCATGAAAAAACTTTCTCGCTGTGTTGCCGTTATTTGTATTGCCTGAGCCACCTGGCTGGGGAATATCAACCAATATACCCATCTCCTTTGGCAAATTCTTTTGTATTTCCAGTTTTCTAATATTAACAGCTGATTTATCTGTACTTCGAACTTGCCAATTTTTAATTATCAGTCTATAGCTAATATGCAGAATGCAATCAAGGAACCGAATCCAAGCATGTAGACTGGATAAACCATATTCGTAGAGATTTTCTTTGCATGGTAAATTTTTAATATCACTGATGTGAGATCATTCATTTTTTTGGAGTTGTACCACATATTCCACAAACTGAATATGACGATTCCGCAAGAACACCAAATACTTTTCCATCTATCATGGTCATATAAAATTGATGATGTACTTCAAAACTTTCTACAATAGTTGGCTGTATTGTTGTTATTTGGCTTTTGAAATTATTTACAACATCATTAACCAAATCTGGTGTTTCCTTTCGACAAAGCACTTTTATTACATTATTTTACATTATACGACTCCATTCAGCCGAATTGAATGCGTTTCTGATGTCGAGAGTCACCACCATGCAGTATTGTTTGGTTCCCCATTTCCATTGATTACCAGATATGGCGTCTATGGCTGTGTCCACAACTGTGCTTATCGCGTCTATCGTTGATCTTGCCTTTCTAAATCCGTATTGGTACTTTCGTACTTTCTCCAAAGAAAACAAAGATAGTCCACCTCCTTGCTCAATAGCCCTGTTAAGCCTACGCGCTATGAGCGATTCCAATATTTTACCTGCTTCGCCGGGGGGCTTGCCGGGTTTTGGTAGGAGTACCAGATTCTGCCTTTTCCATCTGGATGGAAAAGTTCCTTCTCTCAGGCATGCATTGTACATTTTTATGAACACATCAGGGTGCAGATTAACTGCCAGCCTTAAAGCTCTGTTCGGGATGCCGTCGGGGACAGGAGCTTTCTTATTATTTAGTTTGTTGACGATTTCCAACAGTTCTGTTTCAATAGTTGGCTGTATTGTTGTTATTTGGCTTTTGAAATTATTTACAACATCATTAACCAAATCTGGTGTTTCCTTTCGACAAAGCACTTTTAATGGCCTGCAATAACGAGTGGATGAAGGTTTCTCATTCTTCCAAACTTTTTCTGATCCACGAAGTATTTCCAATGGTACCAAGTACACCAAACATGTGCTGATCGATCATACAAGCGTTTAAATCATTAAAATTTTAGCGATAAGTTGAGTGGCCACTACTTATGACAGCCCCATTTATATATAGCAGTCAGCTGGGAACCATTGTTATTCTCTATACTTGGAAAATCTTTATAATGTGCTTTATATATTCGGAATAATGTGTGGTCAATTAAATTTTGTAAAGGTACTTTAAATGAATAATCAGTTACTTCTAGACGATTCGGATTGAATGAACGATATTACTTTCTTGGGAAGACTTTCATCACTTCGCTTTCCACAATTGTACAAACTAGTACTTGCCGCAGAGACCAACTCATTGCTCGGAATTTCCTTGACAATGTCCGATAATTTTTTTTTTTTGTTTTTCCCTGACTATCTTCCTAACTGAGTTTAGGTCGTCCAACATTTTAAATTTTGTCCACCAATACTAGATCGTCATCTAACCACTCTTGGTTGTTTACCTCAATATTTTGGCAAATTCGGTGGTTCTCTTTCCATTTCCATGTCAATTTTTTTATGAAATTTTTAATTTTCATGGCAATATACGCGCATTGGCTTTTGTCGAATTTAGTTTTATTAATAATATTGGTGTATATGTACGTCTCTACCGCAAAAGTTTTTTTGAAGCATCAGGCTCCGTATGCCATATTGTAAAAAGTGCTCGCTTGCACACTGACATTGTTGCTAAAAAAATTATTTCTAAAATAATATGCGGATATATGCAGCTCATTGTGGACAATTTCACTTCGTAATATACAGACTAATTTTTAAAAAAACATTGATACCTAATATTGGTAGAAAATCGAATCGATTAATGTTTTTGGACTATTGAATATGTTAGTAATCGAATGCAAAAACAATTTTGGCGACAAGTTTTATTTTAAATATGAATTAATCGGAGCTAAATCAGCCGTTTCGCCCACTGTGCATCAACGCATTTCACCACGGTCTGGTATGCCTTTCCCCAGGGATCGTGCTCTGCAGAATCGCAAAGACGCAGGAAGCATTTTCTTTTGCTAGTTCTGATTGCATGCTTTAGATCAGGGCCCGGCACAAAGAGAGCGCTGAAAAGATGTAGTTGTATGTGTGCGCTTGCTTGTGTGCTTAAGTTGCTTTACACTGCGCAAATAGAAAACCCTTTCACAAAAATTGAAGGGTCAATTACGACTAAAAAGTGGAACGCGGATTCGCGAAAATCTTGACTTTTAGGTAGCGAGTTAACCCTTTTTACCTACTTTTGCTAAAAATAGACTTTTTGTCCCACTTCCCATTCTCTTTTTTTATCGTATGCTTTTTTAAACAACGACAAGTGCACTACTTCGGCCTATGCTGAAGATTCGACGATGTAAGTGGAATATTTGCATAATGATAATATGAATGTTTTATATGAATGTAGGATTGCGTGAAAGCCCCTAATGGTATCAGAATGCCGATAACGATATTAGTTTGATAGATATCGATAGATGGTTGAGTTGCTGGACGAAGAGGTTGTGTTGGTCTCGCTAAATTAAAAGTGTTCAATAAGATGGTTTCTTTTTCTTTTGTTAATAATTAAATAAAAATTATAAGCTAAGGATACATAAAAGCAAAGTGGTGTGAAGAGTATTTTATTTTGGTCCAGTGGACTCAGCCTTTTTACATGCATATACATATAGGTACTTATGTATACATTTTTAATTTTTTGGAATTCTAAAAGCTTCTATATTCCGTTCTTATGTGTGTATGTATATTGCATACATTTTTGCGCTTGTGCTTTAAATTTTCAATTAAAAATATTGTATCATAATATTTTTGCAAAAGTTGCCAGTTACATAAAAAGAATGAAGGCATTAATTTTTTCATGTGTAGCGATCGAGCAAAGCGACATAGATGTGCTTGAGTCGAAATGCTGAGGGCAACTAAATCAACACTAATGCTCTGTGTGAGGACTTCGGCAGCCGTTCGGTTACACGCATACGAGGTGCCGAACGTGTTCGCCACGGGGGGATATGAGTGCCGGGCTCTGCTTTAGATCCAGCCGTTTGCTATGGTATTCAGGCCTTAGAGATTCAAAACTTTCTGTACCTCTTGAACGCTGAAACAGTCGCCGCGCACGGAAACACGCTCGTCTGGCTGCCGCTATATTGTCGCACCACCAATGTACAGCCGCATAGGGGCGTTTCAATGCTATGCATAATACTGTTCGCCATGTTTTCTGCGCTGTTTTCACTTGTGTTGAACAGCAGGTTTCCACAGAAAGCAGGAATGCTCAATGTATCCATTCTGAATGCTCACTCGCTTATAATAGTATGTTGGCGAGGTGTACTACGGCCAATGGAGAACAATATTACCTCATGATCGCTTGCGGAGTAAATATCGCATACTTTCCAATTGGAAAATCGCTCCAGTGGATCGCTTACAAACGTCAAGTCTATTATTGATTCCATACCTGCTCTGTTGAAGGTTTTCTTGGACCCTGTATTGAGTAACGAAACGTTGAGAGTCGTCAGAGCCTCAAGAAGCAAACGGCCTCTTCTATCTGTATGGCTACTGCCCCATTCCGTGGCCCATGTATTAAAATCGCCGCCAATTATAACTGGGGTGCGGCCCCTAGCATCGTCCACTAGTTCGTCAATGACCTCTCCAAATCTAGCGATGGATAAGCTGGGGGGTAGGTAGCAGCTATATACCCAGTAGCTACCGCAGATCTGCGCTCTGACGAAGCCATCGTATGATCGCACATTAACCAGAGGTGCTTGGAGTGCGCTGCAGTTCCAAATAGAAGCCTTGTTTGTCGAGTCTGAGACCTAGCCTCCAATACTTTCCATTCTGTATGGTTCGCTGAGAATTGCAATATCTGCTGATACTTCGCGGATTGTTTGGTGCAAAAGATCTTGAGCCGCAATGCAATGGTTCAAGTTCAACTGTATCACTTTTATTTTAGGCGTCATCTTAATTTTTTGCGGTCCGCCTCAACTGAGGGCATAGCCGACTATCAGTTCTGTGGCCTATTTTGGCCCTGTCTACGCCTGCTTCAATACAAAGGAAGGACTTTGCAGCCTTATGGCCTGGCTGTCCACATTTGAGGCAGCATTTCGACCTATCGGTTTTGGCTGCTGCATTTGGGTGTGTAACAACTCGTAATTTATAGTTTAATTGTACTTTATTTAAATATTAATTTATTCTTTAGTTCTTTGTACATCTACACTTGTTCGCTGTCACGCTCCAAGTCCCCGAGCATTGCCACCTTTTGTCCGATATCTCTTCGATATTCGTTATCGGTCTGGCAGGGTTGCCACACTTCTCCTTTTCTTATAAGCTTCAGTTTTAACCCGGTCTTCGGTTTCTCTGGAGTTGAACGTCGAGTCGAAAGATACATTTGCTCTGAAGATGGATCGGAGAGTATCACTTGAGGTTGATCAGGAATCACTGAATATGGTGATGAGTGTATTAAGCGTTGAGAATCAGTCTGCGTTAGTGCGTCCTCATTCGAGTTATTAGGCGGCCCCTCATTCGACGGTAATCTCTTGCAATGGCTCACGTTCCGTCTGACTTTCCTCCCATTTCCAAAAAGCTCCACTTCATTTCCAGTCCTTTCAACAATTTTATACTCCGTTGTTTCAAAGTTGGGTGTCAATTTGGAGGGAAAAATACCGTTCTTTAGCAACACTTTGTCGCCCACCTTTATAGGGAGAAGTCGTAATCAAAGTGATGCCACTAGCTTCACAGAAGTCCTTGAATTGGTCGCTAACGAACTGCCGGCCGTTATCTGTTTTTAACGATCTCGGTATGCCAAGCCTGGAAAATATTTCCTTAAATGCCGTAATAATTGTTTGCGATGATATTGAGCCGATGAATTTTATCTCCTGATAACGCGAAAAAAAATCTATCAGCACCAATACATGATCATTGTTCGGTTGAGGCCCCAACAGGTCGTTCACTGCCACGAGCCGTCAGTCAATCTGCGTCTATTTGGATCAAAATATGAAAGTTCCGGGATACGAGCTAGCCGATTTTTCAAGTTAACAAACGCTTTTTCTTGTTCGCTCGACCACACGAATTTGCTATTGATTTTAAGTAGTACTCTTAATGGCTCTGTAATATGCGACAAATCGGCGATGAATTTTCCAACGCAGTCCCAGAAAGCTTCTCAGTTCCTCCTTTGTTTCAGGTGGTCGAAAATCCAAAATCAATTTCACCTTCTCTGGATCTGCCGCAATGCCGTCACTCGATAAAATATGTCCCAGAAATTTAAGCTCTTTTGCCTTATACACGCATTTATCTTTGTTTAACAGAACACAATTGATCTCAAAAAGATTCAACACTTCTTGTAACGCTTTATCGTGCTCAGCTTCAGTTCTTCCAAAAATTATTACATCGTCCAAATAGTTATGTGCATTTTTGCATAGTGCCAAGATCTCCGCCATCACCCGTTGAAAAATCTCTGGTGCCGAATTTACGCCAAAAAGAAGACGTTTATATCGAAAAAACCCTTGCTGTGTCACGAAAGTTGTTATTTCGCGGCTAGATTCATGAAGTACAAGCTGATGATAGGCATCCTTGAGGTCCAGTCTCGAAAACCCATTCGCACTCCTGGCTTTTGTCATAAAAGTTTCAAAGGTTGGTAGTGGATAATTTTCCCGTTGGATAGCCCTGTTTGCCATCCTCATATCAACGCATAGCCTTTTTTCGCCGCTTTCCTTGAAAGCAATTACCACCGGCGAGATCCATGCACTCGGACCCCTTACTGGTTCTATTATGTCACGATCGCAAGCGTCTTTTATCTTATCTGCCACTTTATCTTCAAATGCCACTGGGACCCGTCTCATAGGTTGGTGCACTGGTTTCACGCTGAATCAATGGCATATTTTATCAATCTGCCTTTTATTTTTGAAAACGGCAATGAAGTCTCAATACGGCAAACATCTAACCCTAACGTAAGGACCTTGAGTTGAATGGCCGTTATCTTCCCCGATTTGACTACCCTTTTCTATTACGTAAAATGTAGCAATCATTTCTTGGTTCGTTTTCACACTTATGGGTGCTTCAAAAAGTTTAGGAACCCTGAGCGGATCTTCAGTCGCGTATGCTTTAAATCTGTCAGTCGTCTGGGATCTCATATTCTACATAACAGCGTTGCTATTACACAACATTTCCAATGCTTCTCACATAATAAATTCGCAGGCGATCCTGAATCAATAATCATTCCGATTGACACACCTCCAATGTTACATCTAATGTTGTCATCATTTCTTGCCGAACCATCAATTCTAAAACACTCAAACTCTTTGTCCTCATCATCATCGCTTTTCACTTGATCTACGACGCTTTGAACATTTGTATATACCTTGCGCCTCTTTGGATTGGAGTATCCTCATGTGTGCGAAGACCTCTTTGATCCTTTGGCGGAAGGATCCAAATAAGACGCAAGTGGTTGGCGGGTGCCAATTTCTGCAGGGGTCTGGTGAGTGAGTAATGCAATTAAAACGCGCGAGAACTTCGTTTAAGATTAATTCTGGTTTATTTCTATTTATGTTACATGTTAGATGTCCCGACACACACTAGAATGTTTCGGGTTGAAAAAAGGTATATTATCGAAAGCAATGAAAGAACGGGTGTTCGGGTTAGATGCTCATACTGGATTGAATATGGCGACTTACAGGAGAACCCTTCGTCACCCTCCTCAGTATGACTGAATTCGGTTTTGGAAACAACCCTACCCCTCGCTCTCTGCTGTTCATCCGGTGGCGTGAACATACCGCCCCCCTTGCAACAAGTTGCAATTGCTCGCTGGACATGTCTAAGGATGGGGGATGGCAGCGTTCTGGATCGCCAAGACACGGGTGGAGATGGACCGAATGAAAGGCGGGTGCCTTTCGGGTCTTTGCTCTTTGGGTTGGATGTAGGCGACTGAGCTGTCGATGTGCAAGAGCGTGTGGTGTTGCTTGCCACATCGATGGCATCCTGCTGTGTTCCTGCAGGAACCATTGGAATGCTCATGAGCCAAACAGTTCGGGCAGTATCCGTTGCTCAAGACTACCCGTAGCCTGTCGTCAGCTCGTAGTCCTCGAAACTGTCGGCACTGACGGAGCGCGTGTGCCCCTTGACAAACGCGGCACCTGAAGCAATTGGAACTGCGTTCTAAATCGGATGGTGCTGCTGTCCTTAGAGACATCTTCGGACTGCTGGAGGAGGTGGACCGAGACCTTCTGGATTTTCCAGTAACGGATCCACAGAGAACTTATCCGAACATCGTTTCGATCCCCACGAAGGAATCACCAACATTCTTGATGATTCGTTCCCCAAGGATAGTGGGAAGGAGCTCGGCTCCAAGCACCAAATCCACAGGAGCTCTTTGGTGAAATTGCGGATCAGCGAGCGGAAGGTCAAGCGAATCCTGCTTCACCTTATTCGGGACGGCGCGGGGCGGACGTGCTTCAGCTACACTAGGCAGCACCACGGCGACTGCTTGGAACCGTCGCAGCGGTTCGTCAGGAGGAGAAATCTGTAAGCGGCACACTTTGTCGCCGCTACCAGCATCGCATTGCCCAATGCCGCGAATGCTAGTTGATACTTTGCAGCTTGGAGGATTAATCAATTCAAACATTCTTTGGGAAATAAAGGACGCTTCGGATCCCATATCAATCAAAGCGCGGATTTAAAAACTCCTGGCCACGATGATGAATAGTTACCCTCGCAGTACCCAGGAGGCCAGTGTTGCGAGTGGAGGCGAAGCAACTTCCCACGTTTACATGAGGGCTGCTGGAAGAATCGGAGGACGCAGGATTCGAAATTATACAAGCATCAGGTGCTGAGCTCTCTTGCACTTGAGCGGAAAAGGCCTGAGCTCGTGCCGTAGGTTTTCGGCTTACGGATGGAAAGGTCTGACCGCTAGAGCTTGGTTGAAGGACATCTGTGGCCTCTAGTACACGGTGGCGATCAGTTAGGAATCGATTAAGGTCGTCCCAGGATGAGACGGCGGTCTTATTTGGAACGGACTGTTCCCACAACAGAAGGGTGGATTTGGGCATTTTGCTCGTACAGATTGCTATAAGAAGGATATCCCAATTGTCTGTACGAGCTCCGGAAAGCTCAAGACCGGTTAAGCAACCTTGAATTGAGGTCTGCAGTTCTCTCAACGCTTTGCCAGACTCTTGTGTTACAGCTGGGATCTGTAGAAGCTGCTTGGCTTGGCTCATAATCAATAATCGATTATTTTCGTATCGCGCAGTAAGGTTATCTTAAGTGGTAAAGTTTCTCCACTTGTGTTAGGCTTGGATTATGGATAAAAATCGCGGTAAACAAATCACGGAATGTAGGCCAAGCCAGGCTGTCTCCGATAAAGATTTCGACTTCGCACGGGGGAACTGTGTGGCTTTGATGGGTGGAATCGACGGAGAGCCTGACTGGTGGGGGAGACATTTTTGTGGACAACTGCTCGATTCGCTCTCCAAACAAAGTCCCGCCTCGCACATATACCATATAACAATAATCATGTTTAGCTTTAATTGTAGCTATGTGTGGACTTAGAGCTCTCAAGCGAGGAGATCGAAACGAAGCTGTAAGTGGGCTGTATAATTTAAGGATAGAGGAGGAGTGAGAAGGAGAAATGTCTCCTCTTTTTAATGACCACAATGAATAAGCAAAGATCGCATAAATGAAATTAGAAGGATTTATAATTTTCCTCGCAGTTGTGGGAATAATTATAAGGATATATAATCACTTGGATATTAAAATTTATACAATGTGGAAAAATGTTAAAATTTATAAGAGTATTTAAAAATATGGAAAAATTGAGATCAGTAGGATTGGGAGTGCCGATAACTTTTCAACGAAGGGGTAAAAAAAAAAACTTAGAATTAATTCATTAAACGGACAAGATCAATTTCATGGATCTGTGAGGAAAAGATCAAAATGCACCAAGACAAGCCAAAATATTAATTCCATATAAATAAAAGGTTTTTATTTTTCTTTAGAAAATATTTTGCGAATTAAATTCAATCAGTCGATTGAAATATTTTTGCACAATACGAAAATCACGAAGGAAAATATGGATGTCGTGACCGAGTCACGGCTTGGCTCAAGTGACTCAGCACTGATGAGACTTGAGTGTCAGCACTGATCGGGAGTCAGCTGTTCTGCCGTGATTTATGTTTTGTGAATTTAATTAATTGTAAATTGTTTAACGAAAATCACGATTTCCTGCTTTAATTATGTAGGTTTCGAATTATTAAATTGCGGAAAGCCAATCGGAGTGGCTGCAATTAATTTTGTGTGGGTGAATTCAAATTGTATGTGGACATATGTATGTATGTATGAGTGTGGTTACCGCGGCAAAAATTATTACATTTGTATGTACATATGTATGTATGGATGTAAAAATTATTTGACATAAATAATTTATGCCGATGGACTAATGATCAGCCCGTGAAGTGTACTTTACACTTTAAGTAAAGGTAAGTGGTACTTTATAAATTCATTCTCGATTATTAAACACCTTTACTTGCAGGTTAGAAAACAGCTGTTTTTACATGTATATATGTATATGTGTGTATATACATACATATGTATTGCTATGCAATTGGACTTTTGGACAATCAGAATTTCGAAGAATGGAAAAAAATGCACTTCCTAAACACAAAAATGATCGGGAAATACCATGTAACCCTTGCAACTGGCTCGAAGGACCAAATAAGACGCAAGTGGTTGGCGGGTGCCAATTTCTGCAGGGGTCTGGTGAGTGAGTAATGCAATTAAAACGCGCGAGAACTTCGTTTAAGATTAATTCTGGTTTATTTCTATTTATGTTACATGTTAGATGTCCCGACACACACGAGAATGTTTCGGGTTGAAAAAAGGTATATTATCGAAAGCAATGAAAGAACGGGTGTTCGGGTTAGATGCTCGTACTGGATTGAATATGGCGACTTACAGGAGAACCCTTCGTCACCCTCCTCAGTATGACCGAATTCGGTTTTGGAAAAAACCCTACCCCTCGCTCTCTGCTGTTCACCCGGTGGCGTGAACAGATACCTTTGTATCAATTTTCTTGTAGCCTCCTCGTACCTTTGTACGATTCGCGCCATTCTGATACCTTTGTATCAATTTCTTGTAGCCTCCTCATACATTTGTATGATTCGCGCTATTTTGATACCTTTGTATCAATTTCTTGTAGCCTCCTCGTACATCTGTACGATTCGCGCTATCCTGATACCTTTGTATCAATTTTCTTGTAGCCTCCTCATACATTTGTATGATTCGCGCTATTTTGATACCTTTGTATCAATTACTAGTAGCCTCCTCGTACATCTGTACGATTCGCGCTATCCTGATACCTTTGTATCAATTTTCTTGTAGCCTCCTCATACATTTGTATGATTCGCGCTATCTTGATACCTTTGTATCATTTTCATGTAGCCTCCTCGTACCTTTGTATTATCAACTGAGTCGCACGACAAGTAGTCCAGTGTTATTTTTATAAGTACACTAGCAAACCCTGCGAACCTCGTTTCGTCACCTGACTGCTTTTAATATTTCTTAACATTTTGTTTGGGATTTACAGATGAAAAAAAAAATTTTGTTTTGATTTATATTTGAAAAGTAAAACGATATTTTCATTTTAGCACCTTTGTAAACGACACTATTTGTTTTTTGGTGAAAACATGAATTTTTTAGATTAAGGCCACAACTAGTCAAGGATTGGTCCTGTGATTTGTTGATCGTCATGGCGAAGAAAAGACGAATCGGGATCCTTGGAATACGATTTTCCTCATCTTTAAATTTTGCTTTAAGTATTGATCATCAGTTTTCTTATCAACAAACGCTTTCCACTGCACAGTTTTGGTTGGTTTAAATTTCTAAGCATTAACCCTGCACATTCAAGGAGTTTAAAATACCTGTGTATTTCGCCGGTAAAATAGTCATTCGACAAACATTGAATATACACTTCTAAACGCAATTTACCTTGATTCAACCGAATAAAATTAAGGTACTACGTATTGATTCGACATGTCAACGCAATATTGTTGAAGTAATAATTGTCAAAATTTTTACGAATCAGCAAACGGTATGCGTAGTATTTCATCGACCTAACCTTCTTGGTAGTTTCCTAACCTAAAACAAATTTGGTAAAAATTGTATTTTAGAACACCTAATACGTTAACGGCATTGATCTTACCCTTTGTTACCCTTACAAATTTGATAAAAATTGTATTTTAGAACACCTAATACGTTAACGGCATTGATCTTACCATTCAATAAATTTTTCATTTTGATATTAAAGTTATATTCATCGTCACCTTGCCAGAACATCAGCGGGTATTGAAACGCGTCATATGAACGTCACCAACAATAAACATTTCCACTTCACCCATTGTTGGATCATTAAATGTGCGTTCATGTGTTCTAGCAGGTCTTTTATCTGCTCTGATCACAACTGCAGATCTTGTATCTTACAAACAATTTTTTTTAACGTAAATTACCTTAAATGTTGGATTATAACATGTTCTTCGATAATTTCAGCCCCAAATGAAGTGACTTGGAAGCAGACATTGTATTTTGAAGTGTTCGCTAGAAAATGTCATATTTCTAGTATTTCGCCATAAAGTAGGAAACACAATGGCACTGTTGGCGGGACCAATAATAACAATTTTACTTTACCACTAAGGCGGCACAAACCAGTTGTTTTACCAGCAAACTTCAATGAGCCACAATGCCACAAACTAATCGATGCAAGCTGTAGTCGATGGCGCAATCATAAAGAAAATCTGCTCGACTCAAATCTATTCTTGAACCATTTCTTCTTGCACTTTGAAGATTATTCCTATGCTCATCTGTACGATAGGCTCGACGATTTCTCGTTTCTAACCTAGCCGTTTTTTAGACTGTCCTCTATGCTCTTGAGAATCACGAATTAATGCCCTTCCTCGTTGAATACTAAAGCGGCGCTCTTCTCGTATAATTTCTCCTTGTTCATCGGGAACGTGGCATAATGATTAGATTGCTAATTGGTTTGGTTTGATAATATGGGTTACTAAACACTGCACTGCACTGACAACTATTTGCTGCGGTTTCGTCGATTGTTTCAGCAGTATTGCGTTGACATGTATGTAAAAATAGAAACGGAACGTTTAACATTTATTAGGTTGAACCAAGCCAAACTGCGTTCTGAGGAGTACATCCATTTACGTGGTGCAGTTAGTACTGAAGGAAAAGCAGCTAATATTGGTCGATTAACTATTCTGCCGGCGACGTACATTGGTAGCCCACGTCATATGCATGAATATGCACAAGATGCAATGGCATATGTTCGTCATTACGGCCGGCCAGATCTCTTTATTACTTTTACCTGTAATCCAAAATGGTTAGAAATTACTCAATTGCTGCTTCCCGTATAAACATCAAATGATAGACACGACATCACAGCACGTATATTTAGGCGAAAAATTCGGTCCCTGATGAACTTTATTGTTAAACAATGCGTCTTTGGATATACTCGATGCTGGATGTATTCAATCGGCGCACATTTTTATTTGGTTAGTGGAAAGAATTCAGCCTGACCAAATAGATAATATCATATGTGGCGAGATTCCTGATCATGAAGTCGATCCAGACCTACTTGATGTTGTTACTACTAATATGATTCATGGACTTAATTCATGGAATTAACGGCGGAGACTGTTACTGGCAACTATGGGTATCCGCTGTATCCGCGTCGATCACCAGATGACAACGGTCGAACTGTCACAACAAAAGTGAAACGAATGGATTTCGTTGTCGACAACAGTTGGATTTTCCATATTCGCCACTTATTTCTAAAACGTTCAAGACACATTGCAACGTTGAATACTGCAATTCAGTTAAGTTCATAAAATATATTTGCAAATATGTCACGAATGGCAGTGATATGGCGGTTTTTGGATTGCAATCCTCAAATACCAACGATGAAATTTCACACTATCAAGTTGGTCGTTATGTCAAATGTAATGAACTGAATCGATTTGGCGTATATTCGCATTTCCAATTCACGAACGTCATGCTCCTGTTATGCATTTGGCGGTGCATCTGGAGAATGGTCAACGAGTATATTTCACAGCTTCGAATGCTACGCAACATGCTGAAACACATCCAGCAACCACAATGACCATTTTTTTTGCAATCTGCCCAAGCGATCAGTTTGGAATGCTTCATCCAAGAATTTTAAAAATTATGAATGTTTCCATTTGCGGTTGTTGCTGGTAAATGTGCGTGGGCCAACTTCATTTGAGACACTATGAACTGTTAATGGTGTAATGTTCCCAACATTATTATTATTAAAGTATATGATATAGTTATAAACTATCAACCTAACTATATTTTTACAAGCACTGGCAACTAAGGCCTTCGGCTTAGAGGAAAACTACATCCATACACTAGCCTGGGATTCGAACCCGGATCCTCGTTGTTCAGTTAACTAAATGACTGGGCCACTTAGACAACTCATCTACCGAGGACTGCAATGTTCCCAACATGTGCTGCATGTGAAGAATTTAACTTATTAGAAAACGATACGCATTGGGATTCGACAATCGCTGAAGCCATTATCTCTGCATCTCCAAGTCAGATACGCACATTATTCGCTATAATAATTTCGACATGTTTTTTATCAAACCCATGTAACCTGTGGCACAAATACAAGGATAGATAGACGAAAACTACTACATCTATACACTAGCATGGGATTCGAAACCGGATCCTCGTTGTTCAGTTAACTAAATGACTGGGCCACTTAGACAACTCATCTACCGAGGACTGCAATGTTCCCAACATATCGTGCTGCATGTGAAGAATTTAACTTATTAGAAAACGATACGCATTGGGATACGACAATCGCTGAAGCCATTATCTCTGCATCTCCAAGTCAGATACGCGCATTATTCGCTATAATAATTTCGACATGTTTTCCATCAAACCCATGTAACCTGTGGCACAAATACAAGGATAGTAGAACTTGGCGAGATCCAACATAGCGGTTGCAGTTGCTTTTTCTGGAATAGCAGCCACATTGTTAGAAGGATGCCGTACGGCTCATTCAGCATTCAAATTACCTTTAAATCTTCAAACTATTGAAGAACCAACGTGTAAAATTGCAAAACACTAAGCAATGGCCAAAGTTTTAGCGGCATCGAAAATCATCATCTGGGACGAATGCACAATGGCACAACATTAAAAGATTTACGCAATGACTCGAGATGTTTTGGAGGAGCAATGATTTCCAAGATCTACGGCTGCCGATGAAATAAACGATTGCCTCAAATCGTCAAATCTATGGCGCTATGTGAAGAAACTGCAGCTGGCAACAAACATGAGAGTTACATTGCCTAATGATACATCTGCTGAAGATTTCTCGGAGCAATTGCTGACTATCGGTAATAGTCAAGTACCTGTCGATGAATCGAGCGGATTCATATCATTTCCAAATAATTTCTGTAATATTGTCGCATCAAAAGACGAACTTATCAACAATGTATATTCAAATATTATTTCTAACTACAAAAAATAATGAATGAGTTGAGTGAGCGAGAATAAAGATGTAGATGACCTGAACTACATAATTCAAAATAAGATCATTGGAACAATGCATTCATTCCAATCTATTGACTGCGTCACAAATGAAGATGAAGCCACCAACTATTCCAGTGAATTTTTAAACTCTTTGGACGTGCCTGGCTTACCACCGCACAATTTGCGCCTAAAGGTTGGCTCCGTAGTAATCATGCTTCGAAACATAAACCAACCAAAACTGTGCAACGGTACGCGTTTGGTGGTTAGTAAATAGATGAACAATGTAATTTACGCTACGATAGTGATAGGAAAATTCAAAGGTGAGGAAGTTCTCATTCCAAGGATCCCGATGATCCCAACCGATATGCCGTTTGAATTTAAAAGACTTCAATTTCCGATACGTCTTGCATTTGCCATGACCATCAACAAATCACAAGGCCAATCCTTAAAAGTTTGTGGTTTAAATCTAGAACATTCATGTTTTTCCCATGGTCAATTTTATGTGGCATATTCACGGGTCAGATAATAAAACGAAAAATGTCGTGTATCACAAGGTACTTAAGTGAAGAGCAACCTATGTACTAAATACAGAAATAATAATGAATGATTAATGTAGTTATTGAATTTTTTTTTGTATTTTTTCCCAAAAAAAACACAATTTGCTTATTTATTGTCATTGTTAAGGCGGAACAAAGTTCTCCGGATCTCTAGTTAATAAATAAATAAATATAGTAACGATCATTAAATTAGCGCTACATATATATACAGTGTGGGGTCAGAAACTTCTGTGCGTTACAAACATACATATATCTTTATTTAGTCATCAATAATCATTATTATTAATCAATAAATAACTCCATAATATTACGTTATTTTCTAAAAAGGTAAGGTATAGTATATTCATACCAAAAATCATTTATTTATTATTTTATTTTTTTATTTATTTAATTATTTACGTCAACTAACCACCAGTCGACGAAAAAGCTTAAAATATAGATAACAAATTAATTAAAGAAGGTAGCTTAGCTTTATACACAACCAAACATCCCCGACCCGGTGGAGGTGTTTTATTTGCACAAGGTGCCAGCTATGCCCCGATTCACAGCCAGTGTGGTCAGGGATGAGTTGCAAGCAACCCAAGTCCAAAACATATTCAGCAGTTTCGTCGTAGATGATTGAAAAGTATAGCGCGAAGAGAAGTGACAGAAAGATGAGGAGAGATAAGGTGAGAAAGGCTGTTAAAAGATTGGCAAAGAACACGAAAAGGTTCGTGAAGAGAGTAGTTTGTCAGACATCTACTAAGGTGAATAAGAAAATATCAAAGAAGCTAAAATCGGCTATGCCGAAATTTATATACCCTTGCAGTCCTTGGTAATAACAATTTTACATGTTCAAAATTTGTTTTCTGCAACTCAATTCATCAATATATAAACAAAACAATTTTACTCTCTATTTTACAATTATTTTACAATCACATATGTAAATTTCATAGCATACCCTGGTTTTTATGAAAATGTTTCTTCTAGTTCTTCGTGAGCTAAATGATATAGTGGTCCGATCCTGATGGTTTTCATACTTTATTTTTCCCGGGTAATAAAAAACACAAAATTTCAGCCCGATAGCTCTTAAGACGGCTGAGTAAACGCATTCGCACAGACGGACGGACGGACGGACAGACGGACAGACGGATATGGCTATATCAACTCAGCTTCTCATGCTGATCAAGAATATATATACTTTATGGGGTCGGAAACGTCTCCTTCTGTGCGTTACAAACATCTGACCAATTTTATAATACCTTCTGCAAGTGTATAAAAAGTTTCTGGTCCGACGTGAGAGAATACAAAAATATAGGGTATCTAGTAAATTAAAAGAAATGACTTCACCGTTGACTAGTTTATGGAGAAAGAGAATGCCACATACAAGCCTACGGTTGTAAAGTGAAGGAAGATTAATAAGAAGAAGTCTGTCAGAATAAGAAGGTAGGCGAAGGTAGTCCGCGTAACGCGAACTTAAGGAATTGCTTCTGAACCGATTCAATACTACGCTTGTGAACATCATATCGAGGGTTCCACACTGGCGAGCAATATTCTAGAGTAGGGTGAACTAACGAAGTATATAAAACCTTTGTTACGTAACGTTCATCAAAACCTTTGGTCCAACGTTTTATGAAACCCATAAGACTGCATGCTCTATTGACAATTCAAGAAATGTGAAAATTAAATGAAAGTTTTGGGGTCAAACATAACGCTTAAGTCTTTGAATGATGGTACACAATCTAACAAAACAGACTTTATAGAGCAATGTGCTAGGAACGGAGACAAACCAGTTCTGGATAGGTGTTGAAGGGAAGACGTAATAATTTGTCATCAATTAGCCAAGAAATATTAGGCAAGTTAAAATCTTTAAGACGACTAAAAATAGTTCGCAAAGCATCAGCAGGATGGAGGAATATAGATACTAAAGTTGGAACACTAACCATAGAATAAATAGATGCGTCAAACTTAAGATTTTTTGATTACAAACGCAAGCCTGAGCGTGGAACCCCAGAGAACTTGGGCAAAAGCCGAACAGCGTAGAACTCCAGAGAGCGGCCGCAGCGAGAGCGAAAAACGTTCGCTCGCAGCAGTGTCGCTACGCATCGAAAAAATTCTGTCGTTTCCGACCCCATAAAGTATATAAATTCTTGATCAGCATGAGGAGCTGAGCCGATATAGCCATGTCTGTCTGTGCGTATGCGTTTTACTCAGCCGTCTTAAGAGCTATCGGGATGAAATTTTTTTGGGTTTTATATTATTATATTTGAATCTGATCGTATAAATAAAACACAAGTTACAGTCAGCTGCCGGCAGCGCTGCTTGCTGCCTACTACGTCATCATCAAATCAACAGAGCACACGCATACACACACAGACGCAACGCTACATGAACTATATGTGTATGCGTGCCGTGCTTTGCTTAGGGAATAATGGAAGAAGAAGAAAAAATTGTAGTTAAAAGAGATATAATATTTTGTCTGTGAATTGATGAATAGAGTTGCAGGGCAAGAAATTTCAAAAAGGAAAAATATTATTGCCAAGTATACTGCAAGGGTATATAAACTTTCGCATAGCCGAAGTTAGTTTCTTTCATATTTATACCCTTGCAAAAAGGGTATATTAATTTTGGTCAAAAGTGTGCAACGCATAGAAGGAAGCATCTCCGACCATATAAAGTATATATATTCTTGATCAGCACGACGAGACGAGTTCAAATAGCCATGTCCGTCCGTCCGTCCGTCTGGATCAACGCAAACTCCTCCTAGACCGTTAAAGCGAGCTGAAATTTTGCATGTAGGCTTGTATATACTGCAGACGTTGTATATCTCGGATTCAGCCGGATCGGATGACTATATCATATAGCTCCCATACAAATGGCAAAGTCACGAACATTGTGAGCTATTGTCGTGAAATTTAATATTGGTGAGTTAATTACACATATAAACGACTATGCCAAATTTGATCAAGATCGGGTGACTATATCATATAGCTCCCATAGGAACGATCTTTCGAAAACAGTGACTTTTGTCAATAACATCGTTGCTTTTGCCGCGATTGCTTTCAAATTAAACATTTGTTAGTTTAATATATCTGTTAATGGCATAGCGTAATTTTGGTAAATGTGTTGGAGTATCGTCGTGGGAACTATTCACTGAGATGGTAGATTTATGTGGCAAATGGCCTGGAACATAGAATCTATGTGGTGAGCAGCTGTACCTAGAGTGGGAAATTCTTGAGAATTGGCGACAAATTTGTACAAGAGGGAGACATCGGCATTGGCGGCAAGAGCGAGAAAGTATAGACGCACAAGATTGGTGGCGTCACTGCGAAAAATATGTACAAGAGGGAGACATCGGCATTGGCGTCACGAGTGAGACATCGGCATTGGCGTCACGAGCGAGACAGCGTTAGTGAAAGCATTCGTGAAAGATCGACATATCAACAGAATTGGCGCGAATAAACGGCGTTGGTGAGACAACACGAGCGAGCGAGAAGGCAACATAGTGGTGAGCCAGATGTTTATGTTAATTAACATTATGTTTACAGAACGAAAGATGTTATAATTTGAATTGAGTTGATGCAATCATTAAATTAAATCAATATAAATTTATGTCAAAATTATAACTAATAATTTAAAGATTGGCTTGAATAAAAGTAAAGTAACTTAATGTTGATTCAAAAGTAAAGTAAATTAATGTTGATTCAAAAGTAAAGTAAATAAATTTGGAAGAAAGAGAAAATTAAATTACTAACAATAGAGTAAGATTATACTTTTGTAAAATATATTTAAATTTCAGCTGTAACGAGTAAGCTACGACGAATATAAAATGAATAGAGACGAAGTATTAAGTTTAAATGTAAATGAGCTCAAAGCAAAGTTGGCCAGTTTGAATTTGGCAATAACTGGTAGAAAGCAATCGTTACAAGATCGTCTTCTCAAACATTTCAGTTTGGTGGCTGACGAAGGTTGAATCCGAAGGTGATGATGCGGGATCATTTCAGTCTACGGCACCAACTGCAGTTAGAGATAAATTTACTTTGCGCGACATTGAGGATTCTCTTTCTTCGTTCAGTGGGTCAGGTAAACCGTCTATAGAAAATTGGTTACGGGATTTTGAAGATAATGCAGAAGCAGTTCAATGGAACTCTTTACAAAAATTTATCTATGCGAAGCAATTATTAAAAGGTGCAGCAAAAGTTTTTGTGCGTAGTGAGCGAGGTGTGACTGATTGGATATCATAAAAAAGAATTTTGTTAAGCGAGTTCGGCTCAGAAGTATCAGCAATTGAAGTATATAAATTGTTGCAAAATAGACGAAAACGCCCAAATTAAGATTTTCGTGAGTACCTTTATAGTCTGAGGGAAATAGGCAGTTCCATAAACTTCTATAAAGCTAGTCTTATAGAATATTTCATAGAAGGAATACCTAATTCAAAAGCGAAAGTAACTTGTATCAGGCAAAGACAGTCATTCAGCTGAAGGAACAGATTACAATTTACCAAAAGGTTTACTTTGGTCGCCATCAACTGGTAAATAGAAACAGAAATCATAATGAGAAGGATGATAGAAAAGCGGAAATATCTAAACAACCGAGAAAATGCTTTAAGTGTGGCGAAGTATCTCATTTGATGAGTGAGTGTCCGAAGATTAAGTGCTTTAAATGCGATCAGATAGGGCATAAAGCATCAGTATGCCCGAAAGTACAATGTCAAAGGAAATCAATGTAAAAGGAAAAGCTATTTTCGAAACAATATCATGTGGAAACGTTGAGCTGTCGGCACTCATAGATACTCATAGATACAGGATGTGACCTATGTTTAATAAGAGATGATATTATCAGAAAACTTCATGGTGTAGAATTAAGCGATGAACGAAACCGTTTATTGGGAGTTTGTAAAAGTGAGTTAATTACTATAGGTAGTTTTAAAGCGCAGGTTACTATTGATGGTCTTCAATGGCCTTAACGTTCCATGTTTATAGAAAAGAGGATATTGACTATGAAGTAGTGATTGGAAACAACATTTTAGAATTAGCTGATATGGTTATCACAAAGGGTAATGCTACTTTTAAGCCTAAAGAAGAAGAAGTGATGCCAAACACAGAAGCGAAAGAAACTGTACACAATGAAGAAGTGAAAACTCCGAATGGTATGTTACAGGAATTTGAGAGTTTGTTTTTATTAGCTGAAGAAGAAAAGAGTGAAATAGATTTGTGCCATATAACTAAATCGGACGTCAAAGAAGTCAAGCAGCTTATTCACAGTTATGTACCACAACCGTCAAAGAAGAGTCCAGTCGAAATGAAAATATTATTAAGTGACGAATGCCCAGTATACGAACGGCCGAGGCGTTTATCTTTCGTTGATAAAGGTATTGTGGACTCAACAGTAGAAAAATTATTAACCGGGGTTGAGATGAGGACTAATAGTTTCCCTGAGTTACAAGAACTTTTGGAAGAGCCATAGAAGAGC
This sequence comes from Drosophila willistoni, assembly GCF_018902025.1. Lineage (NCBI taxonomy): Eukaryota > Metazoa > Arthropoda > Insecta > Diptera > Drosophilidae > Drosophila > Drosophila willistoni. Next base: position 224,608 of record NW_025814125.1, read on the forward strand.
TGGAAGTTGAACGCACTAACGATCGTCAGGAAGCTCAGCATAATATGGAGAGAATCCAAGAGGAAAATCGTAAAAGTTATAACAAAAAACGCAAAAAGGTAGTTGAGTATAAAATTTATGATTTGATAGCAATTAAGCGAACGCAATATGGTTCAGGATTAAAACTTAAGGCTAATTATTTTGGACCATATAGGGTGGTGAAAGAATATGACGTAGAAACGGTAGGAGATCACGAAGGTCCTGGGAAAACCTCAACTGTCACAGAGTATATGAAGTCGTGGAATGGTCAAGTTAATTCATCAGACGATTCAACATTCGAGGCGAATGATAAGTCAGTCCGGCCGAATGTGGGAATGGGTCGAGAGACGAGAAGGTCGATTGTATTGAACCAGTTCAGAGGTGCATAATTTAAAGGTTATCAACGATATCGATGACAAACCATCGATATCATTGAGAAAAGAGTTCTATGGCGTCAAGTTGTGTCGACCGGTTGTGTTCCTCGTGGCTGCTCGAATAAAAGAGTATAGTTATGTAATAATTAAGTGATAAATATATAAAGAAATAATGTTGAATAAAACTGTACGATTGATTGTGAGTAAAAACAGCCTAAAAATTCGGGAGGAAAAAGTGGGATTGCACTACGAGTCCCACATCTATATTTTAAAAAATTACCCCTGACGGACGGAGATTCCCAGAATACCGACTCTGTTGCTTATCGACCTTTTTTTATTTTTAAGACTGTAAAATTTCTATTTTCCTATTGCTTTTGTGCTTTTCAGAAGCACCGCATAAACTTTCCATCAGCCATTTGCTATTTTTTTTAAATTTAGAATAAATTTTCGATGCTCGCTGCATTCATGCGATTCACTGTACCAATCTAAGTAATTCGGGTCCTTCTCAATATTCGAATGGCATTCATTAATAATTTTTTCTTTTAGTTTGCGCGCATGTGGGAAATTTTTAAAGAACTTATAATGCTGCTTCATCAGGTTAAATAAATGATTTCGTGGGGCTTTAAGCTTTAGGTTGTTGTTTGTAGTTTTAAAATTTTTGTTAATGATAAAAAATACCGATTCATCATAATTTGCAATCTCTTCTTTTAAAAGTTCTTTGCATGAATCGCAATTGAACTTTTGTTGGGCTTTATGCATAACAAATCCTACGAAATATTTCAATGATTTCTCAGTGGCTATACTGATTTCAGTTGTCTGTTCTTTATCAGCCTCGGATACTTCATCTAAGATTATGTTAAAATCTTCGTAATACACCTGATCTTGGTCATTTACGTTTTCAATTGCCAGTTCATGCTTTGTTTCTTCAATAACATTTATTAGCATATCTTCATCTGGCTCGCAATTACCTGTTGTCGTTTTTGAAGTTATTAATTTCATTGACAACATTTTTGATATTATTGCATTGAATTCGAATAACATAGGATTATTGTTTGTGCCACCCCTACTTCTTATTAGGTAAAATACATGTTCTAGCGCATCTTGGTTTAGACGTGACAACATTAAAAAGAATACTCCGTGCCCTTCATTCCAAATATCGCTTGTAAGCATTAGTATTGCGTTTATTGATAGAACTATTTCATCTAAACAATAAACTTTTCTGCGATATAGACATTTTGTGAGGTGAGGGACATCATATATGCCATATATTTTCTGGTCATCCAGAGAAAAATAGGGTGCTTCGTTAACTATTCCAAGTTTATTGAATCCCCCTCGATTGTTGGGCCTTGATCGCATACTACTGCTCTTATAAAAAGGCCTCGGGTTCTTGCGGCTGTTATATTTGAATCTATTAATTGTGTTAACTTATGAGCAGAGAGTCCAGTAGATGCGGCTACATAGCTCAATACAAATTTCCAGTTGGCATATAGCCCCCTCACCATGAAAACACATATTTGCTTATATAAAGAGTCAGTTTTTTCGTAGCCATCATCCACAAATCCTTCCACTTATCCAATCTCATTCATGTAGGCCTTCGAAGAATAAAAATGAAGTAAGTAAGTCGACTCGTCGACTTGGGTATACCATACACCAGGTGAAACAAATATTTAAAATTTCGAAAACAAAATGTATGTCTATTAAATTGTTTTAACATGCCTCATAACCATATGCTATCTCGCTCACTCTACAAACACACGAGCACTCTAACGCCGCCACTAGCCAACGGTCTATTCTGCCCTTATGGATCGCGTAGCAAAATACGTTCATACGCATATTTTGCATGATTCTAGTCCGATTTCAATAAAATTTGGTAGTTTGGTAGAAATAGATAAGATTAATTAGTCCGCCAAATTTTATTGCGATGGTCAAAAAATTGCAAGAGGCAATCGGTTTTTTATAAATTATGGAGGAGTAAGTGGGCGTGGCAACATTTTAAAATATATATATTCTGCGCGCATACTAAGCCAGTACACATACTAAATTTGGTGACCTTAGCTTTGTTAGTTTTCGAGAAAATCAGTTTTGTTTAATTGGCGGGGGCGGAAATGGGCGTGGCAAAATTTTTAAATAGTCAATATCTGCGCGTCTATTAACGTAGCTTACATACCAAATTTAATGTCGGTAGCTTTGATAGTTTTTAAGAAAATCAGTTTTATGTAAATTTCGGGTGTTTATGTTAATTAACATTATGTTTACAGAACGAAAGATGTTATAATTTGAATTGAGTTGATGCAATCATTAAATTAAATCAATATAAATTTATGTCAAAATTATAACTAATAATTATTAGTATCAATCTTTAAATTTAAAGATTGGCTTGAATAAAAGTAAAGTAACTTAATGTTGATTCAAAAGTAAAGTAAATTAATGTTGATTGAAAAGTAAAGTAAATAAATTTGGAAGAAAGAGAAAATTAAATTACTAACAATAGAGTAAGATTATACTTTTGTAAAATATATTTAAATTTCAGCTGTAACGAGTAAGCTACGACGAATATAAAATGAATAGAGACGAAGTATTAAGTTTAAATGTAAATGAGCTCAAAGCAAAGTTGGCCAGTTTGAATTTGGCAATAAGTGGTAGAAAGCAATCGTTACAAGATCGTCTTCTCAAACATTTCAGTTTGGTGGCTGACGAAGGTTGAATCCGAAAGTGATGATGCGGGATCATTTCAGTCTACGGCACCAACTGCAGTTAGAGATAAATTTACTTTGCGCGATATTGAGGATTCTCTTTCTTCGTTCAGTGGGTCAGGTAAACCGTCTATAGAAAATTGGTTACGGGATTTTGAAGATAATGCAGAAGCAGTTCAATGGAACTCTTTACAAAAATTTATCTATGCGAAGCAATTATTAAAAGGTGCAGCAAAAGTTTTTGTGCGTAGTGAGCGAGGTGTGACTGATTGGATATCATTAAAAAGAATTTTGTTAAGCGAGTTCGGCTCAGAAGTATCAGCAATTGAAGTATATAAATTGTTGCAAAATAGACGAAAACGCCCAAATTAAGATTTTCGTGAGTACCTTTATAGTCTGAGGGAAATAGGCAGTTCCATAAACTTCTATAAAGCTAGTCTTATAGAATATTTCATAGAAGGAATACCTAATTCAAAAGCTAACGAAAGTAACTTGTATCAGAAGGAAGGTAGAAGGATGATAGAAAAGCGGAAATATCTAAACAACCGAGAAAATGCTTTAAGTGTGGCGAAGTATCTTATTTGATGAGTGAGCGTCCGAAGATTAAGTGCTTTAAATGCAATCAGATAGGGCATAAAGCATCAGTATGCCCGAAAGTACAATGTCAAAGGAAATCAATGTAAAAGGAAAAGCTATTTTCAAAACAATATCATGTGGAAACGTTGAGCTGTCGGCACTCATAGATACTCATAGATACAGGATGTGACCTATGTTTAATAAGAGATGATATTATCAGAAAACTTCATGGTGTAGAATTAAGCGATGAACGAAACCGTTTATTGGGAGTGTGTAAAAGTGAGTTAATTACTATAGGTAGTTTTAAAGCGCAGGTTACTATTGATGGTCTTCAATGGCCTTAACGTTCCATGTTTATAGAAAAGAGGATATTGACTATGAAGTAGTGATTGGAAACAACATTTTAGAATTAGCTGATATGGTTATCACAAAGGGTAATGCTACTTTTAAGCCTAAAGAAGAAGTGATGCCAAACACAGAAGCGAAAGAAACTGTACACAATGAAGAAGTGAAAACTCCGAAGGGTATGTTACAGGAATTTGAGAGTTTGTTTTTATTAGCTGAAGAAGAAAAGAGTGAAATAGATTTGTGCCATATAACTAAATCGGACGTCAAAGAAGTCAAGCAGCTTATTCACAGTTATGTACCACAACCGTCAAAGAAGAGTCCAGTCGAAATGAAAATATTATTAAGTGACGAATGCCCAGTATACGAACGGCCGAGGCGTTTTTCTTTCGTTGATAAAGGTATTGTGGACTCAACAGTAGAAAAATTATTAACCGGGGTTGAGATGAGGACTAATAGTTTCCCTGAGTTACAAGAACTTTTGGAAGAGGAAGCCATAGAAGAGCTGGAAGTTGAACGCACTAACGTTTGTCAGGAAGCTCAGCATAATATGGAGAGAATCCAAGAGGAAAATCGTAAAAGTTATAACAAAAAACGCAAAAAGGTAGTTAAGTATAAAATTTATGATTTGATAGCAATTAAGCGAACGCAATATGGTTCAGGATTAAAACTTAAGGCTAAATATTTTGGACCATATAGGGTGGTGAAAGAATATGACGTAGAAACGGTAGGAGATCACGAAGGTCCTGGGAAAACCTCAACTGTCACAGAGTATATTAAGTCGTGGAATGGTCAAGTGAATTCATCAGACGATTCAACATTCGAGGCGAATGATAAGTCAGTCCGGCCGAATGTGGGAATGGGTCGAGAGACGAGAAGCGGTCGATTGTATTGAACCAGTTCAGAGGTGCATAATTTAAAGGTTATCAACGATATCGATGACAAACCATCGATATCATTGAGAAAAGAGTTCTATGGCGTCAAGTTGTGTCGACCGGTTGTGTTCCTCGTGGGTGCTCGAATAAAAAGAGTATAGTTATGTAATAATTAAGTGATAAATATATAAAGAAATAATGTTGAATAAAACTGTACGATTGATTGTGAGTAAAAACAGCCTAAAAATTCGGGAGGAAAAAGTGGGATTGCACTACGAGTCCCACATCTATATTTTAAAAAATTACCCCTGACGGACGGACATTCCCAGAATACCGCCTCTGTTGCTTATCGACCTTTTTTTATTTTTAAGACTGTAAAATTTCTATTTTCCTATTGCTTTTGTGCTTTTCAGAAGCACCGCAAAAACTTTCCATTTGCTATTTTTTTAAATTTAGAATAAATTTTCGATGCTCGCTGCATTCATGCGATTCACTGTAGCAATCTAATTCGGGTCTTTCTCAATATTCGAATGGCATTCATTAATAATTTTTTCTTTTAGTTTGCGCGCATGTGGGAAATTTTTAAAGAACTTATAATGCTCCTTCATCAGGTTAAATAAATGATTTTGTGGGGCTTTAAGCTTTAGGTTGTTGTTTGTAGTTTCAAAATTTTTGTTAATGATAAAAAATACCGATTCATCATAATTTGCAATCTCTTCTTTTAAAAGTTCTTTGCATGAATCGCAATTGAACTTTGTTGGGCTTTATGCATAACAAATCCTACGAAATATTTCAATGATTTCTCAGTGACTATACTGATTTCAGTTGTCTGTTCTTTATCAGCCTCGGATACTTCATCCTTCATATTTTCATCTAAGATTATGTTAAAATCTTCGTAATACACCTGATCTTGGTCATTTACGTTTTCAATTCCCAGTTCATGCTTTGTTTCTTCAATAACATTTATTAGCATATCTTCATCTGGCTCGCAATTACCTGTTGTCGTTTTTGAAGTTATTAATTTCATTGACAACATTTTTGATATTATTGCATTGAATTCGAATAACATAGGATTATTGTTTGTGCCACCCCTACTTCTTATTAGGTAAAATACATGTTCTAGCGCATCTTGGTTTAGACGTGACAACATTCTAAACACGGAGTATTCTTTTACTCCGTGCCCTTCATTCCAAATATCGCTTGTAAGCATTAGTATTGCGTTTATTGATAGAACTATTTCATCTAAACAATAAACTTTTCTGCGATATAGACATTTTGTGAGGTGAGGGACATCATATATGCCATATATTTTCTGGTCATCCAGAGAAAAATAGGGTGCTTCGTTAACTATTCCATGTTTATTGAATCCCCCTCGATTGTTGGGCCTTGATCGCATACTACTGCTCTTATAAAAAGGCCTCGGGTTCTTGCGGCTGTTATATTTGAATCTATTAATTGTGTTAACTTATGAGCAGAGAGTCCAGTAGATGAGGCTACATAGCTCAATACAAATTTCCAGTTGGCATATAGCCCCCTCACCATGAAAACACATATTTGCTTATATAAAGAGTCAGTTTTTTCGTAGCCATCATCCACAAATCCTTCCACTTATCCAATCTCATTCATGTAGGCCTTCGAAGAATAAAAATGAAGTAAGTAAGTCGACTCGTCGACTTGGGTATACCATATACCAGGTGAAACAAATATTTAAAATTTCGAAAACAAAATGTATGTCTATTAAATTGTTTTAACATGCCTCATAACCATATGCTATCTCGCTCACTCTACAAACACACGAGCACACTAACGCCGCCACTAGCCAACGGCCTATTCTGCGCTTATGGATCGCGTAGCAAAATACGTTCATACGCATATTTTGCATGATTCTAGTCCGATTTCAATAAAATTTGGTAGTTTGGTAGAAATAGATAAGATTAATTAGTCCGCCAAATTTTATTGCGATGGTCAAAAAATTGCAAGAGGCAATCGGTTTTTTATAAATTATGGAGGAGTAAGTGGGCGTGGCAACATTTTAAAATATATATATTCTGCGCGCATACTAAGCCAGTACACATACTAAATTTGGTGACCTTAGCTTTGTTAGTTTTCGAGAAAATCAGTTTTGTTTAATTGGCGGGGGCGGAAATGGGCGTGGCAAAATTTTTAAATAGTCAATATCTGCGCGTCTATTAAGGTAGCTTACATACCAAATTTAATGTCGGTAGCTTTGATAGTTTTTAAGAAAATCAGTTTTATGTAAATTTCGGGTGCGGAAGGGGGCGTGGCAAAATTTTTAAATACCAAAATCTGCGCGTCTGTTAAGGTAGCTTACATACCAAATTTAATATCGGTAGCTTTGATAGTTTTTAAGAAAATCAGTTTTATGTAAATTTCGGATGCGGAAGGGGGCGTGGCAAAAAGGAAACAATTCTTGGAAAAATTTTTTTCTGCGCGCTAACTGAACGAGTACACAAACCAAATTTGATGTCTCTATCTGTTATACTTTTTCAGAAAAACAGTTTTGTGTAAATTCTGGGGGCGTAAGGGGGCGTGGCCAAAATTCCAATTAACTCTATATATTTACATATCACACGAGTCTACATACCAAATTTGGTGGCTCTAGCTCTTATAGTCTCCGAGATCTGCGTGTTCATACAGACGGACGGACATGGCTAGATCGACTCGGTTGTTGATCCTGATCAAAAATATATATACATACATTATGGCGACTTTAATACCTATGGGTGTATAGTATAATTAATGCTTTGAGCAATTATTTTTTGATCTTCTATCCACGATTGCTTGTTTTTCAGTAACATATTGCAAATCATGTTTGAATTCTTTGAGAGGCATTTTTTCTTTGTATTTTCAAAAATATTTTTGTTTGACTTTTTTTCTTTCACATATTTAATTTTTCGTGCCTTTTCCGTTTGCAAAAGAATTCTTAAATGTCGATTTTATTGAAAAGTTTGACTTTTTGTTTTCGTTCGTTTTTAGGAAACTTAAAAAACCGTACGGGAAAGTGCTCTGAGCCATCTCTGTGGCTTTTCAGGCACGACTTAATAACACACTTAAGCCCACTTTTCCTACCATGCGTCACTTCTCCAGCAAAACTGTTGACTCCTTGACCCACAATGTTTGGCCATGAAAAGAAACTGATACAACTCAGAAATGCATTTCAAAGACCACGCAAAAGTCAAATCTTGTTCGTGGGCCACATGTCGACAGAATTTCGCTGCTTGTACAAACGTACACATTTTGTTTTTTTTTTTACTTCTTTTTAGTCTTACTAATTGAAAATTGAAATATCATATAGCCGCAATGTTTCAAACGAAATTGCAGCAGCCGCAGCCCATTGAAAATTTTATCAGGCAAAATTTATGCAAGAGCCTAAAGCCTCAAATGGAATGAAGTGAAGTGAAGTAAAGTAAACCGAAGTGCAATGGGTTAACACGCCCACCATATGTAAGCCTTACTTTGAATTTCACACATTATTTTTTTCGGTTTGTTTTTTGCTTAAGCACTTGGTAATATACAAATAATTGCCGTTTATTGTCACATGCAAGAACACGACGAGGCGTTGCTGCATGCCCCTCACACATTTCGAGTTGGAGAGTTTGATTAATTATCTGAAATGTCAAGAAGGCAAATCTTAACAAAATGGGACAAGGCAGAACTGAAACTGTTTAAACAATTAACACCGGAAACCAACTTCTAAGGTTCGATCTTCGCACTTCGCAGTTTAAAAATTTTATTGAGCAAGGATATACAGTGAAACCTCGATATAACGAACTTCGTTATAACGAAAAACCCAATATAACGAATTTTTTGTTAAGTCCCTTGAAAGGACTAAGGTTTTACATTTCAGTACCTATAGCGAATCAATAGATACATATAACGAATAATTTTGCGATCCCCCTCAGATTCGTTATATCGAGGTTTCACTGTAGTTAAAAATAAATCACAAAATTGTATGTCTTGACAAAAAACTAATTATTTTCTGCCTATTTTTAAAAATTGTTACGAATTCATGTTATTTACTAATTTTTAACTCCCATGTTTGTGAGTTTGACCTAAACACCTGAAATACTGTTCAATCTATAATTGCAGGTTATAAATTAGTAACTAAATCACAAATTAAAGAAAGTTTGAATAAATTATTTCGGTGTTTAACGGAAATAGTTGTATCTAACGTTAAGTTAACAGCATCATTTGCGAGCCATTTCAGATTCAAAGAAAGCTCTGTTAATTTAGAACTGTTGCCGACCGAGCAACAAGTTGTTTTCATACGATGGTCGAGCGCGTTGAGCTGCTTACTCCGCTATATATATTCGATGATAACGGGTTCGAATCCCCTTGCCGCTGCCACGGAAAAATTCGAAATTTTACTACTTTGTTTGTACCTTCAGCTTATGCACTGGCAAGAGTTTTTGGTAATTTTAATAATCATTAACTCTAATCCCCTGAAGGTAGATTAAATCGTTCATTCTTACATTCCGTTGACACTGCATTATTAGCTTCTATATGTGAGCCTTGCAGCTTAGCTGATTGGAGTGAACACATTTTTTTTTACGAATGAAAATTTATTCCATCCTTTAAAGCAAAAAATTTTTTATGCTTCTCTAGATAGAGATCTATTACCGAATTGTAAAAACCGAAATTTATTAAAATTTCTACTCACATATTTTACCTACAATTGAAAAACCATCTAACTATTTCTTATATTCCAAAATGGTGACACATTTGCCTACATTCTAAAGAGAGAATTTGACAGTGGCATAATAAAAGTTTACCTATGATGACTTTGGAATTTATTGTAATGGACAATGTTCAGTGTGGCGATTTGAATAAACAATTAGACAAGCGAAAACAAAGCGAAAACAAACATTTTGGTGGAAACAGCCAATGCACTGCCTTAGAGACTGCAAGTTTCCATTGTATGCAGTCAGTATTTGTTCACCACGGAAAAGGGCTTCTTAAATATATGATGCTGGACTTAATTCCACAAATATATTCATAGAAATGATATGCCTATATTCTTAAATACCTCAATGAGTAATCGGTATAAAATCAAAGCCGTCGTAATTTAAAACTGCTGCTGCACGTTTTTGACATTTGATTGTGAACCTAAGAGAACAAGACGAATTTGGCGAATTTCGTACACCTAAAAGTAAATATCTGCAAAAAATTTAATGTGGTCATAAAATTTTAATTTGTGACTTGTTTTCAAAACGATGTTTGAATGTTGTATGAATGTCGTAGACGCGGTTTCGAAGTTTGAGTTTAGTTCGCGTTTTTAGGAAACACTAATATATTAGCGGGATATATAGATACTTTTAAAACAAAACAACAACGAAACACCATAAACTTAAATTTTTAAATTCTGAAATTTTAACGAACACTAAGTTTAATTTTTAATTAAAAAATGACTTCCCAATTTTTGTGCTTTTGTGTAATTTTAATGAAGAATCGTTTTTCACTTAATTTTGATGTAAAGAAGTTATTGCTTTGCAATTGTTAAATATAATGGTTAGATTTTCTAGATATAGGTTAGGTTAGTTTAAGCAGACCATCCACTAGGAGTCCCACAGAAAGATTTTCGTCCGTGGGGTGCGGGAGCGGCAGCTTATATCTGACAGGACATCAAGAGTTGATAAATTGTTCGCTTGGCTGCATCCTGAAGCGATTTCTTAGATGGGGTAGCTATGCCTCGTTAACAAGGCTGCACAGGATGTGTCTAAGCGATTCTTGAACATCCGGAACATCCCACATAGACCGACTACAGGATATGGGTGTCAGACGAATGTCAAGAGTTAGTATATTGTTCGCTTGGCTGCATCCTGAAGCGTTTTCAGCAGATGGACTCCTAGGTACCTAAGCCTCATCGCTGCCAAGGCTACACAGGAGGTGGGCAAGCGTTTTTGGAACATCCGCAACCTTTCATTTTCTGCAGTCCTTCACATGAGATGTGTGTCCGATGATCATCCTGCAATCCTAGAATCCGCGCTGACGGTCTGTCGCCTTGAGTGCTGCACATAATCTTGGATATGACTGGTACGCTTAGAGGATACAGGTTACAGGATCTTTTAAAATTTAGCCAAATTTCCAAATAAAAGAATTTATTTTTACAATTTCGCCTAATTTCCAAATAAAAGAATTTATTTTTGTTGGACTTAATTTTGATGTGGAGGTTTATATGTACTTATCGGCGAAGAGAGGAATTCAGGGTTTCCGGAATCGTTGATTCCGTTGTTGGATTCCATTTTTCCACTAATTTTGTGCAGCGAGTCTCGACGTGCTTTACGGTTGACTTCCAGAAGGAAGAGACTGAATTCTCTCAACCGCACACGGAGCCACACTCGATGACAGCCTATGCTGTCATCGCACATATCTAGTGTTAGACAGTTCTACATCAGTCATGATATTCATTACTTAACACTGATCAAATCGCCTTAACAGTAGGCACACAATTCAAATTATTAGAAATGCCTAATTCAATCTCCGACACGGTCATCCTGACAAATTACACGTCCTCGTGAAGCAGGAGTATAAACCACCTTTACAATCTCCGACATACTGTAATGTAATATAAAATCTATATATTTCGTATAATGAATGATAACTTTTTACTTTTGTAATATTTTATGGAATATACATATTTTAAATTTGTACTTAATTTTGATGAAGGGTTCTATGCCTATTTCGTGTTAAAATTTTACTTAATTTTGATATAAAATGATTAAAGTTAACAACTTTTGTAACTTTTAGTGTATTATGTTCTTAAATTTTTACTTAATTTAAATGTATTTACTAATTTTTGGCAAAACGAACAATAAGGATTTTAAAAATGTTTAGATTAGAGGGATGAATGTATGCTAAAATTTGTAGTTAATTTTGATGTAGAATTTTATATGTATAACTTATGTGTGGCCAAAGGGACAATATTCAACTTTTGTAACTTTTTGAAATTGACATATGTATGTAATTTTGATGTAAAGGAATAATTCTGTTTCCTGTTTTACAAGTACTGGACTTAAAATTTGTTGTTATATATTTTTTAAAATTCGAGTGTTTTTCATGTAAGGATTTTATCTATTTTTTTGTACAATTTTAATTAAGTACAAATTTTTTAATTTTTGTCTCAAGCACAAATAATTTTCAAGCTCGCAGCAATATTGTTACTATTCGATTGAAATAATTTCTTTCAATTCATATGACCTTTTGTGAGTGAGTATTTCTAGGTAACTAGATTGACTTGCTATGATATGAGGAACTTTGAAAATTAATTGAAAATTTATACCGCCTTATATGACCCTTGAAAACAGGTCATTACATGGCATGGCATGACATTTGTTGGCATGCAGTTTGTCTCTCTTTCCGCCCCCATCCCACCATGACTCGAATCCGCTCCCATTTCAAGTACCTTCTCCCCCCACCAATACTCTGACAGTTTGACATTTACTACGGCAAAGAAGTTGCAATTTGTTGCTGATGTCGAGATGCTGATGATTTCCCATCTCACATCTTTTGGCATGCCATTTGGCTGGGGCTGTGGTTTTTTTCTTCTCGTTTAACGAAGCTAATTAAGGCAAACTGAAAATAATTTTTGAAATTTCAAATTTTTTTTATGCATTTTCAATGCTGTTGCTGCAACAAATTGCGAAAAGCAGAAATCCCTGAAATATACAAAATAAAAGCATAAAATTGTGCAGGGGGCAGCAGTACAGTCTTCTTTTGTTTTTGTTTAGTTTGTTTTTTTCTCTTGTGTTGTGTGCGAAATGTCAAGCAGCAACAACAATAACAACAACAACAACAACAACAACAACAACAACAACAACAACATCAACAATGGCCATAATAATGAACAACAGCAACAAGTTGAACTTTACGTTTTCCTTAGCTTTAATCAAGTTTCTGTTTGGTTATATTTTTCTTTTTTTTCATCATCTCTTTAGCTTCTTGGTTGGACGCTCTCTAGTGCTTTTTTTTCTGATTGAGGTCGCTGCAGTTTATGAATGTTACAGTACAGTTTGAGAAGCACTGCACATAAGACTTGCATGGGTTTTTATTTTAGTCTCCCCTCGAAATAAAATTTTACCCCCGAACCGGATTTTCTAGCTACTCCCATGTTTGTAATCACATTAAATGTCGATGTCTAGTAAAAAATTGCTCTGCACAGGTTGCAAAGATATCTGCTCTGAGATCATTCTATAACGATTAAACATTATCGCATCAATGTGTATATTATGTAAGCCCACACCCATATTCAGTAATACCGCAATTTTGTTGTTTCTCTTTTGACAAAATACATAATTTTATTTAATTTACTCGCTTTTAATGGACTGCCAAGCAAGGTGACGACCAGCAAAATACAAACAACAAGAGCTTTGTCAATGTCGTTGTTTTGATACTCTTTCCAAATGGGGGCAAAACTAAGAAGTACCCGGATCTTAAAGTGCTTGAAGAGGGTATCACAAAATTGGTCGGATCAAGGAGAGGAGAAAGCATTTTGAAATGTATTCTCTAGTAAGATTGGTCAAGCCGCCATGTCAGCAGTAAAGCAATAACTAATGGGATGAAATCCGGTCCTAAATAAGATGAGCTCCTCGGGACGCCCAATCGAACTACCAAACAACCAAATTTTCCCATTGTAAAGAGCAAAAAAAATAAAATTGCACTAACAATCCAGATGTGTACTTAATTTTTAAATACAAATATGGGTCGAAAAAGTCATTATAGAAATTTTAAAAAATTTGTAGATTCGTTGTCAATTCTATTGCAAAAGAATTCAATATATACGTAAGCCTTATTTTCTTTCATATGCTTTGTCCTCCTCTTTCTTCACCTTAACCAAAATTTTTTGGTGATTTCTAGCAATATTTATCTTGGTGTGTCCTCTTCGGATGGCCAGCTCTCGGGGATGTTAAGCAACGATTTTCTTGAACTTTTCCAGTTAATCGACCTTAGCTGCGGCCTTAAGCCATTCTTTTTTATTTCTTATTTTTTGTACTTTACCAACTGACTTCAGGGTTTTGACCGCCATTTCTTTCACGTTATCGGCCACACGACGTGTTTTCTTGATACTCCTTGGTTTGGAAGTCGGACTTCTAGTGAGTGGGCGTACCTCACGGAAAACGTGGCCAAAAGGAGCCATCACCATTACTTTCGTATTAGGGGAAATTACCACCTTCTTCGCTTCGATCTTAGGTTTAACTTTGTCCGCTTTAGAACCTTGGAATTTTGGACGAGCATTAAATTTAGCACATTTTGGTGCATCCTTCCACTTTGGATTCGGCTTCATAATTTGGTTGCGCCAATCTGTCGCCATTTTAGGAACCTTCAGTTGAGCAAATTTTTTAAACTTGCCGTTTCCGGGTTTATTAAAGTTAGGCCAGTCAGGATTGGGAATTTTTATTTGAAATTTGTTTTTACTTGAAATTTGTTTTAATTATTAGAACTATACTCTCGAGCACGATTTTCTAGAATGTGAAATATGGAAGTAGGAAATGAGGCAGGTAAACTAGGCAAATGGACATGTCCTACTTTTTACTGAGTGTCTGATCGGGATTTCATAATAATCTTTCTATTAACATCTTTTAGATGTGATTCCATTAAATATTATATTTAAGTCTAATATATTATGTCTTAATTTTTTTCTATGTATGGTTAACAGTAAAATACTGATTCTAGTCTATAATCTAGTTGTATTTACGGTGGAATATTGAGGGAATGACTTTTAAGTGGCTCCACAATACCGCAAGACCAGATTTATTCGATTGATGAGGATAAAGCACGTTCTTTAAAAAATCGAATTAAACACTTATTCCATTGTTACCATAACAACTTAGGAAAGTTTTTGGGGTTACTTCCTAATTACATATTACATATTTGTGCCTATTCAAGATAAACCTTTCCACCATTTACTTGGATATTCGTGCATCTACTTCTTATTCTAAGTATCAACTAAAAAAATATAACTTAAACTTACAATCAATTATATATATCGATTTCTGTCACTGCTCAAATGTAAAAATGTACATCAGTCTGCTAGCTAGAAAAATTGGCCATGTCCGCCTGTTTTTAGCTCTCTGAAAGCAATAGCCTCATACTTTGGTTGCGCCAATCTGTCGCCAATTTAGGAACCTTCAGTTTTTGAGCAATTTTTATAAACTTGCCGTTTCCGGGTTTATTAAAGTTAGGCCAGTCAGGATTGGGAATTTTTATTTGAAATTTGTTTTGACTTGAAATTTGTTTTAATTATTAGAACTATACCCTCGAGCAGGGTTTGCATTTGCTGCTACATAGCAGCAATATCAATAAAATATTGCTCTGCTCCTGCTACTGCTCTGATTTCGAAGGGCTACGTAGCATAGCAGAGAGCACAAACGGAAAACGATTGCTCTTCTGCTCTGCTCCGTAGCATACATCGTCGGAGCACAGAGCAATAGCAACAGCAAAAATTTTCGATACGCTATTTGTAGTTGTAGCAATAGCAGCACAAGCATTAAAAGCGAGATGAGAGCGAAGCAAACTAAATAAATTTTTGTGCTACTGCTACGGAGCATTTCCTTTTCTGTTGCTCTCGTAGCAATTTCGTAGTCGCTCTCGTAGATACTTCGTAGTCGCTCATATAGTAGATCTTTAGAGGTGGGCATGGGCCGAATGTTACATCCAACCCAACTCAGCCCATGGGCTTAAAATTTCACCCGCACCCGAAAGCTAAAACTAATGGACATGGCCTACTTTTCACTTTTTATTTTTCCCTTTCCCGCCTACTGCCTTTGTCGGTCAGTGTCTGATCAGGATTTCATAATAATCTTTCTATTAACATCATTTAGATGTGATTCCATTAAATATTATATTTACGTCTAATATATTATGTCTTAATTTTATTTCTATGAAAGGTTAACATTAAAATACTGATTATAGTCTATAATCTAGTTGTATTTACAGTGGAATATTGAGGGAGTGGCTTTTAAGTGGCTCCACAATACCCGCAAGACCAGATTTATTCGATTGATGAGGATAAAGCACGTTCTTTAAAAATCGAATTAAACACTTATTCCATTGTTACCATAACAACTTAGGAAAGCTTTTGGGTTACTTCCTAATCATTACATATTTGGGCCTATTCAAGATAAACCTTTCCACCATTTACTTGGATATTCGTGCATCTACTTCTTATTCTAAGGATCAAGTAAAAAATATATCTTAAACCTATATCAATTATACATATCGATTTCTGTCACAGCTCAAATGTAAAAATGTACATCAGTCTGCTAGCTAGAAAAATTGGCCATGTCCGCCTGTTTTTAGCTCTCTGAAAGCAATAGCTAATTGGATGAATTCCGGTCTCAAATAAGGTGAGCTCCTCGAGTCATAGAAATTTTAAAAAACTTGTAGAATCGTTGTCAATTCTAATGCAAAAAAATTCAATATATACGTAAGCCTTATTTTCGTTCATATGCTATGCTCCTCTTTTTTCACCTTAACCAAAACTTTTTGGTCATTTCTAGCAATATTTATTCTGGTGTGTCCTCTTCGGATGGCCAGCTCTCTTTTCTTGATCTTTTCCAGTTCATCGACCTTAGCTGCGGCCTTAAGCCATTCTTTTTTATTTCTAATTTTTTCTACTTCTTTACCTTTTTTCACGTTATCGGCCACACGACGTTTTTTCTTGATACTCCTCGATTTGGGAGTCGAACTTCTAGTGAGTGGGCGTACCTCACGGGAAACGTGGCCAAAAGGAGCCATTACTATTACTTGTGGACAGGGATTAAAAATGCTATGCTAGGTCGGAGTTTTTTTTTTGCTTCCGCTACTGCTCTGATTTCGAAGGGCTACGTAGCATATCAGAGAGCACAAACGAAAAACGATTGCTCTTCTGCTCTGCTCCGTAGCATACATCGTCGGAGCACAGAGCAATAGCAAGAGCAAAAAATTTTCGATATGCTATATGTAGTTGTAGCAATAGCACAAGCATTAAAAGCCAGATGGGAGCGGATCAAACAAAATAAATTTTTGTGCTACTCCTACGGAGCATTTCCTTTTCTGTTGCTCTCGTAGCAATTTCGTAGCCGCTCTCGTAGATACTTCGTAGTCGCTCTCATAGTAGATCTGTACTAGAGGTGGGCATGGGCCGAAATGTTACATCCAACCCAACTCAGCCCATGGGCTTAAACTTTCACTCGACATTCAGAGGAAACTGTAATTCCACAAACTGGGAGCACAACAAAGATAAATCCAACATGCAAGTTAACATGGACAAGAGGGTATAGCGGATGCTATATAGTGATTTCTTTTCATCTTCTGATTTCTTTCTTTCCTTTCCGGTCTCTGCCCCATAGACGACGCAACGCACGCAAAACTATAAAAAGTAATCCTAAAAATAAGCCGGAAAAACAAATATTAAAGCACTTCAATATAATTCACATTTCTTATAGTTTCCTATACAAACGCAGTAATATTAATTGGTCTCTTGCGTCAACACGGCTTCGCGCAAATCTTCGTTTAATATTTTAAAATATTTTGAAGATGATGGGTCATCATATGCACAGTGCAAATCTTGTGATCGGTTATTAAAGAAGGATCGTACATTTAATTTGAAAAAACATATTATTGGAGTGCACAAATAAAAATAGATATTCAAGACAACGAGTCCTCTTGTTCAGAAAACATATCTCAACCCAGGAAAGAAATAATCAAAGTGAAAATAAACAAAAAAACAGTTGATTCGTTCGTACATAGGCCTGGTGACAGAACAAAGTATCCCTTTCAATGTTCTAAATTCATAAACATGAAAAATATAATGGATCCGATTTGTGATGGTCTTGCAGAAAAGAACGGAAAAAGCTTTAAACTAAATGGCAATAAATGCAAAAACAACACACCGAAATGCAACAAGAAATGCACGGCCGATTACTGTCTTTAAAAATAGGTAGCGCAACTCGGCTCAACCGTAATATTTTTGGAATAAGTGCGCAATTTATTAATGAAACTGAAATTGTATCCCGGATATTAGGCTTGTCTGAAATAAAAGGCGCTAGTGGAAGTACAGCAAAAAATCTGGCCAAAGAAATAATAGCAACTTTGGACAAGTACATATCCGATTGAATCAAATTGTTTCAATTACATCAGACAATGGAGCTAATATGATTAAAACAACAAAAATATTATCACAAAGTTATATATTTGGTGATGATTTTCAAGGCGCAGAGGAAGTGGAAAAAAACATAGACTATACTGAAAAAATGGATAATTTTGCGACCCCAGATGAGTTGCATGTGGGTAATATACAAATATGCCGGTGTGCGGCACATACTGCACAACTTTGCGCACTTGATGTGTTAAGAAGGCAGAAATTAAAAACTATATTCTTCAATGTCGAAACATGACCAAATACATTCGTAAGCCATCAAATGGATATCGTGAGGTATTTGAGTTTCGTCAACTGAAATTACCTCAATTGGATTGTCCCACAAGGTGGGGATCAACGTATGAAATGATCGATAGACTGCATAAAGCTAATGACGTTTAAAGCGAAATTGAAGCAATCGAAAATAAAACGGAAGATGAAAATTTTGACGCTAGCTCTATGTTGTGGGAGTTTATAGATTGCTACACATGTATAATGAACTCACTGCAAAAAAACTATAGTAAAGTTCCAAGAAGAGCAATTGCACTATGGCATTTTTATGCTTTGTGGCTCACATGTAAGCTGACTACTAATCAAATTTGGCTATCAGATAGCCAAAATCAGATAGCGAACATTCTATCAGTTTTAAAATTGGTAAACCCCTAATTGAAAGCATAGATACTCGAACGGAAAAACGTATATCGAATGTTGGATTTGATGCATGCCTATACTTAGATCCGAGGTTTCAACAAATTCTTTCCTGGACTCAAAAAAAAAATTTTGTACATTTCTTATAGGCTTTATGGAAGAAAATTAAAACAAATAGCTCAAACTGAACTCCTCAACAACTTCAATAAAATTGAATTCTTAAAGAGGGTCAGGAAAATAACGATTTTGACTTATTGGACACTTATTTGGCAGCTACAATATCGCCTACAGATGAATGCACGGATGTTTATACAAAAATCGAAACCCTAAATCTTCCTTACATGAAAGCAAATGTTAATGTTTTGAACTTCTGGCGAGAACGAAAGTCGTCTGATCCTGAACTGTATGAACTGAGCAAAGTATGTTATGCCATTCCGCCAACACAAGTAAGAAGTATGATCCGTCTGGATCAACGCAAACTCCTCCTAGACCGTTAGAGCTAAAGAGCTGAAATTTGCAGGTAGGCTTGTATATACTGCAGGGGTTGTATATCTCGGATTCAGCCGGATCGGATCACTATATCATATAGCTCCCATACAAACGCCAAAGTCACCAACAGTGACTTTTCTCATAACTTCGTTATTTTCTGAGCTATTGTCGTGAAATTAAATATTGGTCAGTTTATTACACATATAAACAACGGTGACAAATTTGAAAAAGGTTTTATTTATTTATGTAGGTCACAATAGATCGAGCATTTTCATCATTAAAACTTGTACTGGCCGACAATCGAAATAGGTTAAACCACGACACTTTGGAAAATATTTTACTGATTAAACTAAACTCATCTCATTTGGATCGTGTCATCGACAACTTTCCTTCATTTGAAGACGAAATTTTTAATTTTTTAATATTCTTTATTCGTATACATGTACGAGGTTGAGCCCCCAAATGTAACGAGGTTGAGCCCCAAATGTAACGAGGTTGAGCCCCCAAATGTAATGGAATGTAATGGTTTTATTTGTATAAAAACAAATAGAGAGTTTTAATGCTATATCAGTTTACAAAACATATTAGTTCAATAGGATTCAGAAATTAGGCTTAATTAAATACAACGTTTTAAAGCGACTTGATTTTTTCTACTTATTTTTGCCGACAACTTTCGGCTTCACTCGCAGACAACTTTTCACCGACGACGCTACTTCTCGACTCTCGCCAACTTTCTGCCTCTTCTCTTATTCGCCAGGGCTACAAAACGACCAGCAACCCAGTACACACCTTACATTCGGCCATCCTGTCTTAGTCATCCGACCCCGATGACAACTGTCCGAATCCTGGTTGTTCCGCCAATACTTCATATTGCCGAGCTAGTAGCTGTAAGCATTGGCCCCTCGATATCTGCTGCTGCTTTCTTAACATCGTATCTTCCGCATCGTTTAGCTGCTATAACCTCGTACGGTCCAAGATATTCACTCGCAAGCTTGCGACCCGCAACAAACTGTGTACGCCGAATCGCTACCAAATCTCCAACTTTATATACGTTATCAATCTTGCGTTTTGAATCATATTGTTTCTTGTATGCTTCCTGGGCTTTAGTAATTTCCCGTTTGGCAGAAGCTCTCATCGACTGTCTCTCTTCATCGAATTTATCGCATACTTCCTCTTGTAACAACTTAGAATCCGATTCTCTGGCCCATTGTTCATTTGAACACCCAGCATTAGTTCAAATGGTGATCTTTTCGTGGATACATTGACATGAGAATAAATAGCTCTTTGCACATTTGGCACATACTTAAACCAATTAGCCGGTTCATCCGCAGACAGCATGGAAATAATCGTAATGATAGATTGTTTACACGTTCGATCTGACCGTTGCCTCTTGGTACGCCCGTTGTTGTCCAAACATGGTGAATTCCGTTCGACTTAATATATTCCTCGAAATCTTTAGCTATAAACGCAGATCCTCTGTCCTGATAATTCGAACAGCGTTACCAAATATAGCAGACCACTCTTTTTCTTTCGTAGTACTTCCTCGCAACTTGTTGTTTTTTTTGGATATAACCAAACAAATTTCGTGAAGGCATCGACCATGGCAAATATATATTTATATTGCTTTGATGTCGCATCTAAAGGCCCAAGATGATCCACATGTATCGTTTCTAAAGGTCTATCGCCTTTGTCTATCACCTGCATCAATCCTTCCTTTTTGCCAAACTTTTTGTTATAAATTATGCATTTGACGCAGTTCTTTATAATTCTGGCAACTTTTGACTCTAAATGCGGTATCCAATAAGACTGCTGAACTGCATGCATTGTCTTTTGCCATCGCATAGTGACCACAATTGTGGTTTCAACAATGATCTCTTTTTCCATTTGTTTCGGGACAACCAAAAGTTCAATTACCGCCAACCGTTTTGTATAAAAGACCGCCTTTTAATTTAAAATCTTCATAGGGTTGATTTGCAACAATTCAATCAGAGCCTTTGACATTGTATCCTCTTGCTGTGCTTTTTTAAATCGTGCCGACGTTTCCGATCGTATAATCATAATTCCTCTTGTGTAGCGACTGAGACACCACAGTGAGACAATCCACATGTTTAAGTCTCTCTCCAGCTCTATGTTCCACATCGAAGTTAAAATCCTGCAAATAGACAATCCATCGCGCCACGTCTCTAGGAACATCCTTCTTGTTTATTGTCTGCTTGAAGGCTGCGCAATCAGTAACAACTTTAAATTTGATGCCAAAACGTATTGTCTAAACTTTTGGCAGGCAAGGTATACTGCTTTCGCTTCCAAAATGTAGCTATGCTGTCGAGCCTCAGTTTCCGAAGACTTTTTGCTCCAAAACCACACTGGATGCAACTGGCCATCCTTCCATTGCAAAACCCATTTTTCGCTAATGGCTGCCAAAACCCATTTTTGACGCGTCTGTGTGAATTTCTGTGTTGGCATTGCGATCATACAGTTTCAGTACTGGTTCGACAGTGAGAGCTCTTTTAATTCTTCAAAA